>NW_010428374.1:28345-43605 GCF_000710305.1 Buceros rhinoceros silvestris | reverse complement strand
GGAGGAAACCCCCTCCCAAATTCTTCGCCCGCGAAGCCAAGCCATGATGATGAGATAAAATCCATGGTAATTTTAATCTCTCCTCTTTCTTGGAATCATTCATTTACTGAATTTAATTTTTGGCTCCTAATTCATGTGAAATTTCAGTAGCAGAACTTTTTAAAAATTCTCTTTAGAAGAAGCCTTGAAGGGCTTTTGTACAGAACTTCTCACGTCAAAGCGATGTACAGCAATCCTCAAATAAGGTGTGTTGCCAGCCAAGTCTTTGTCATATAGCAGAATTATAACATGATAAATATTCATTGGTAGAGTGTTGCAGATCTAAGAATGAAGTGAGAATAAGTTTTATTCATGTTTAAAATGCCAAATTCTTCCCAAAATTTTGGGACATTTTCCCAAAAAAAGTTTTTGAAAAAGCCGTAATGCAGAAACAGGGTATTTGTTTTTATGCAGGCAAGTCAGAATGGGATCCTTAAATGGCACTAGCTTTGGGGAGCCACTTGAAAAAGAAGAAAACCCTTGGACCTAACCTTGCTGAGTGCAAGCCGTGTTTATGCGCTTTCTGCCAAGTGCTTTGCTGTCAAGAGATGTGGTGTAAGTGCTCTGTGTCACCATGCTGTTAGCACGGGAGATTTCCTCCCATTTCACTGCAGTACTTTTATGTGCTCATTTCTTGGACTCAGCAAGACTACAGCAGCATGTGTGGAAGGAAGTGGCTGAGAGATGTCTGGAGACACTCCTTTGGACAATTTACTGAGGTCAGGAAATCCATGAAGTTGTTTTTGCAAGCAGTTTGAAATGATAGGTGTAGTAAGAGGTAGAACCACAATGGTAACTCCAAGATCAAAATAAACCAAGATTAAAATAAACCGAGCTGAGAAGATGGTTGTTCTTAACCTCCTCAGTATTTGTTTCAAGAGCAGGAGCCTTATAGGATCTGTATGATACAGATTACACACGTAGTTCCTTCTCTTTAGTGTTGCTGCATGTCCATCCGTGCTGTTCCTGACCTTGTCTTGCTTTGCAGCAGCAGAAGTGCAGGATATGGTAGAGAGTCCACTGGAATTTATCCCAAACAACAGTGAGGGATCTCACAAATCAGTCTCCATCTGCTACTACTTAAGCCAGATGTTAGTTCCTCTAACCTGGGAAAATAACAGTAGAAATACAATCTTTCTACAAGCTACCTTCAAACTGAAATAAAAGGTCTTTCTGATGTGATGGTGCCTGTTCCAAAAGCTGGACCCACGTGACAGAGAGGTATGAAAGATGCAGAGGAGGACAAAGAGGTGTCTCACGGCAACAAATCCATTATGTACTGTGGGATGTCCTGTTTTCTCTGCAGCATATAACTGTGGTATAGCCTCTCATTGTCTACCATTAACCTCTCAGGGTGGCTGCCAGCAGGGGAAAACACATGAAACTTGGTAACTTGATTCTTTTTTTTGCATTTCCTTGCTTTGCCCCTGTTCTGTGCCAGAGTTCACTCCTCAGTGGGCAACAAAGAGAATTTCAGAGTCCTGGGGCTTCCTCTATTCTTTCCTCACTCAGGTTTGTTAAGTCAGCAGCTGGTCTGTATTAGTCTTCCTAGCATAAGGAAGGGCTGGAAATAAAGAAGTCTCTTTTTTCCTTTGCCTCCTTCCTCAGCTCTGCTTCACGGTCTTCCTTTAGGCTTTCTTCATCACCAGTAGTCTCACCATTTCAGGGAGAATAATTGATGCCACTAGTCAGAAATATAAAGTTTATCTAATCATTTTTTCCTAACTTCTATTTTCTCCATTTCTCCTATGTTGTTCAAAGGTCGGGACAGAAACAGGTTCAGGGCTCGTTCTGTTGCTTTGTAGCTGTCTGAAGCCAGCTTGGTCCTTGGAGGCTTTCAGCAACACTGGTATTTAGATATGTATATAGGAAGTCTGGGTAAAAAGGGCTTCCATATGAGTGAATGCCTTTACAAATAAATGTGTGGCAAATGCCTCTCCTTCAGGAAGGACCTCTGACAGCCAGCATCTGTTTCGTTTTCAGAAGGAAAATATAGAATGAAGACCCCATTGTGAGCTGGCCGTTTCCCTTGATTTTGGGAAAAGTCGTTCGTTTAATTGAATGAAAGTCATATTTGATGTGCACCAGAGTCTTCCTAATTGATTCACATCTCTTTGTGAGACAGAACTTGTGCCTTCTTCTACGCCTTTCTGAAGCATGGGAAAAGAAGATTTAACAAAAAAAAAAAACAAAAAAAAAAGAAAAGAAGAAGATTTAACAAACTGTGTGTAATGGAGTAGTGAACATGACCCTAAACTTACACTAAATAAATAAGTAAAATAAGAAGTTATTTGGGGTCTGGTGGATTTTTAGTCCTGTGGTATTGTTCAGCATTTAAACCATTTAAGGCGGAAGATAATTCAACATTTATGGAGCATAGGAGGAATTTTACAAATCCAAGTAAAGCATCATCTACATTTTAAGGAGATTACAGTTTAGAACTAGAAATATTCACGTATGAATGCAGAGAAAAAAGTATCACATCAGCTATTTTTACTTAAAATATTACTTTCTCAGAATTTAAGATCTCCACTGCTAAGCTGAAAGTCCAAATGTTTAACTAGTCATGTCATAATGAAAAGATGAGAATACCTGCAGGTTTTCAAACTGTCACGTTAATACACGAGTTAGATCTTTCTAAAGAAAAAGCCATATCATTCACCCTTTTCTTTAGGGAAAACAACATACCTATACTTAGTATAGACAACATTGAGACAAGGCACAAAAAAATAGTGTTACAGTGAGAATCACTGAGAATACACAGGGGAAAAAGTGTAGAAATGCCCCATTAGAAACGAAGGATGGTGGAATTATTGCCTGTGGTTCTCTATTTAATCTGTGGCATAGCATGTTGCTCAGATAATCCCAACTCCATTGTTTATAGAGCTAGCAGTCGTAATATTTGTGCTGTGTCACAGCTGCTGCATATTTATAGGCCCAGAAATCCTTTTTGCTCAGCTGAGGCACTGAGGTGGCAGGTGAGGTGTTTCCATGCTGCTTGGATGTGCAAGGCCATTATTTTCCACCTCTCTGGCATGATAGGGCTGCTGTTAGCAACTGGGAAGACTGTTCAAAATAACCAGAGGAATAATGAGCACAGGGAAATCTCAGGCTGAGATGTGTTAGTTGTTATTCAGGGACTCAAAGTAAAGTGCATTAGCAAGCACTTAGTATTAAATGTGTGCCCAGAGCCTGCTAACCTTCAAATTTAAATATGTATTTAGGGACTACTACCTGCACTAATAAGAAGAAAGCAGTTTCAAACAATATACAGAATGTGTCAGTACGAGGTGATTACTCCAGGATCTGCATAATCCTAGATGAAAATTATATTCTCGAGTGCCTTCCCATTTCATCAGGACAGATTTTGATCCTATCGGCAAGTACCTTGAATCTCTGGGATTGGCAGCAGGCAGGACTTGGGTGAAGTCCTTCCTTTGCTCCTGTAGGAAACGTGGTGGCTGACTGCACACCTTGCTATCACAGGGGGTAAACATGAAATTATTTACCTGCTGATGTGGTGGACATCTTCAGGCTCTGGAAATCAGAGGTCCTAGCCATGACTGAGAGATGGTTTGGATGATGCAGCAGTTGCTGTTTCCTGTGAAAATATCGCAGATAGAGAAGTACTTTTAAGCTCAGTCAGTCCTTGAGCTTGATCCAATTTTAAAGAGAGACAAGAAGGTTTTCAGTGGCTGCACTGGGAGAAAGATCAGCCCTTTGATGTCTGCAGATCTTTCAATTTTTGTTCCTATCTTTCAGCTCTTTTTTCCAAATTTGCTTTATTCTAAGCTGCATGTAAAAGCAAAGTCTGGAATACTTCAGTGAAGAAATCTTACAGCCACACAAAGCAAAGGTGACGGCAATACTCATTTATCCCTATACATTAAAGGTCCAGTTATATTCAACAGGCAATCTGCCTGTGTGAGGAATTCCAGGAAATGAGGGCTCTGTTAGTAGGGAGGGACTTTTTGTTTCAAGTCTTCTGCACTGTTTCTCTAATTAATTGTTTAGCTTTTAATCACTAACTTTTGATTTGATTGTCATTGACTGCAATCCTTTTGTTCCTTGCTCTGTTGGAGCAAAAGAAGCTAGCACACTTCTGATGGTACTTAGAGTGAGCCAAATCTTCTGTTCCCTGGGGAAGCAAGGTCTTATCCAAAACCTTCAAGTTTTCTTTGTCTTCTCTCATTCAGTATTTTGCTGGAGTTAGTTAGAAACACAGGGCCATTAGTTTCAAGGCCAGCAGACCATTTGTTTTGTTTAAAAAATAGTAATATCTCCCACAAGTGCTGCTGCAACTGCTAGCCATGGATATGACAATACTTGATATTCAAACTAGTTGTGAAAATGAGACTTATTAATTTTAAGTGTTAACCCGAGTAATACATTGAAAGCCTGAGTGAAAGAAAATGTGACATTCTGTTGTTATGCTTAAGGGAATAAGGAAAAGCTCAGAACTACACATTGTTTTGATTTAAAAGATATTATGATTTATTTTATCCTGACTTGGAGAATGCCTGAAGCAGCATCTGGGTGTACCAAGGGAGTGTGCTGTGCATCTCTTTCAATGTCTTAGCATTAAAGCTCTTCTGAAAAATATCTAAGTCTCATACTGAGGCTCTGCTGTTTGAGTCATACTTTGAGCTTATTGTCCAGCATTTGTGGCTTTCAAACCTGCTGAGGCTGAAAGTTGGTAACAGTAATACTGAGCTCTTGAACTTCTCATCAAAAAAGTCTCCTCAGTTCATTGATTAAAGAATATGAACCTCAGAGAGGCTGAATGACTTATCTACCCAGTATCATACGAGCAGTCATCATCAGAGCCAGACAGAAAAAAGGCTCAAGTCATCTCTTCTAACCACAAGACTGCACTTAATTCTCTCTATATTGATTAATCACCATACCCAATTTATATCAGTATGGTAAAGAATCTTTGAAAATGCAAAAAAGTGTTCAAAAACTCTGCTGGGAATCCATTACGTGGTTTTGCTGTACTTTTTTCCTATATTTTTCATTTTTGTTAGTGAGGTCAAAGATTATTTGCACGAAGCAAATATTGTTGTTCTGGATTTTTTTCCCAGCTGTTTAGTTCCTCTTGCACAAGATATCATCTACACTTTTTGACTTCCATGGGAAGCTTGACTTTTCCATGGGAGCTAATTAAGGACTTGTCACCTTCCTCGCCTGACAGGATAAAACAACAATTGAAGTCCCCTAGCATGGTAACACATCCAAAGTTATATCCTGGGGATGGTTCCCTTCTATCAAGTTTAGATGAGAGTGAAAGTTATCTTCCTTTCAAGTTGCACAGCAGGAAGTATTGGAAATAATGGCTACACCTTCTTTTGAGCTTCTTTTCCCCTACTTTCCTTCTAACTTGGCATTCTTCCCTTTGAGAGCCTTGATCTCAGCATTTACCTCTGCTTGGGCAGGCTTTCCATGATGACAGTTAAGTACAGCTTTTGCCTTTAACCAGCTGGTGTTATTGCTCCAGGTGCTTTCAAGCAATGCACCATTAACAGCTTGGGGTATTTGCTACTAGTCCTTCCACTCCTGTCACAGAGTCTTCAAGGAAGCCAATAACTGTGCATCTTCTCCTGAAAGGGCAATAGTAAGCAGGTTTTAAAACAGAGACATGTCAAGGAGCTTCTGGAGAAATTCAAATGGAAGAAGGGAGTTTGCAGTATGTGGAAAAGGAACTGACCACTTAGGAGGAATATATCCTGCCAGAGTATGTAGGGATGAAACAAGGAAGTCTAAGAGCCTCCTTGGAATTAAATCATGCAAAGGATGTAAATGACAACACGAAGGCCTTTCTCAAGTACATTAGTAGCAAAAGGAAGACTGGAGAAAATGACAACCTGTTGCTGAATGAGGTGGGTGCCCTGGTGACAGAGAAGGTGGAGATACTGAACACCTTCTTTGCTTCAGTCTTTACTGCTAAGGCTGGCTCTTGGGCATCCCAGAGCCTGGAGTGAGAGAGCAAGTCTGGAGAAAGGAAGGCTCTCCCTTGGTTGAGGAGGATCATGGTAGAGATCATCTAGGCAAACTGGACACCCACAAATCCATGGATCCCAATGGGATGCACCCATGAGTGCTAATGGAACTGGCAGATGTTACTGCCAGGCCACTCTCCATCATCTTTGAAAGGTCACGGAGAACAGGAGTGGTGCCTCAGGGCTGGAGGAAAGCCAGTGTCACCACAGTCTTCAAAAAAGGCCAGGAGAACCCTGGAAACTACAGGCCGGGGTTCGCCAAGGGGAAATCATGCCTGACCGATCTGATAGCTTTCTGTGATGGTGTGACTAGCTGGGTAGATGAGGGGAGAACAGTGGATGTTGTCTACCTCAAACTCAGCAAGACTTTTAACACTGTCTTTCATAACATTGTCCTGGGAAGTGTGGGTTGGATGAGTGGACACTGAGGGGGAATGAGAACTGGCTGGAGGGCAGAGCTCACAGGGCTGGGATCACGGGGGCAGTGGCAAGTTGGAGGCCCGTAACTAGTTGGTGTGCCCCAGGGGTCAGTACTGGGTCCAGTCTTGTTCCACACATTCATCAATGACCTGGATGAAAGGACAGAGAGTACCCTCAGCAAGTTTAGTGGTGATGCAAAACTGTGGGGAGTGGATGATACACTGGAAGGCCGTGCTGCCATTCAGTGAGACTCAGACAGGCTGGAGAGTTGGGCGGAGAACCGAATGAAATTCAACCAGGGCAAGCGCAGGCTCCTGAACTACAATAACCCCATGCACCAGTACAGGTTAGGATTGACCTGCTGGAAAGCACGTCTAGAAAGAAGGGCCTGGGAGACCTGGTGGACAACAGGTTGACCATGACCCAGCAGTGTGCCTTTGTGGCCAAGAAGGCCAGTGGTATCCTGGGGTGCATTAAGATAAGTGTGACTAGCAGGTCAAGGGAGGTTCTTCTCTCCCTCTCTCCTGGTGAGGCCACATCTGGAATACTGTGTCCATTTCTGGTCTCCCCAGTTCAAGAGAGACAGGGAACTACTGGGGAGAGTCCAGCAAGGGGCTCCAAATGGGGACTGGAGCATCTCTCTTTCAAGGAAGGACTAAGATAGTAGGTTCTGCTTAGTCTGGAGAAGACTGAGAGGGGATTTTATCAGTGCTTATAAATATCTAAAAGGCAGGTGTCAAGAGGACAGGCATCCTACTGGGACTTGATTGAATAAAAAGAAAAAAATATTTGAAAATTTTTCTTATGACTCTTATGCCTCTTCTTCGTGTCATTCTTCTCTCCCACACATCAACGTAGTCCTGAGGAGACAACGAACTGTTAATAGTGCTTTCGTTTTTTTTTTTTTTTCTTTTAGGAAAAGGAATCTCAGTAAAAACAGAGAGAATAATAATGCTAAAAATATGATGGGTAAGCAAAATTTGGAGGAGAATGAACTTTAAAACCTTTTTCTCAAAAACACTGATGAATGAGTTCCTTAAAATGCTATATTGTGAGAGATAGGATAATATATTCTTCATTTTAATACACTCTTAGCTTAGAGCAAGATCTACTTAATTTGCTAATTTTCCCAAAGAGTCACCGATAAAATCAAATTTTGTATCCAATCTTTCACTGTAAGATATTCAAATGAATTTTCCTGCCAGCGGTTTCAGAAACTGCTGAATGGAGTTTCTCCTTCCACTGTCCTTTGTTTATTTCTGACTTAAGAGGTTAACTAATATGGAAATTGCATATGGAATTTCTAATTTATTTCAATGAAAAATTTTTTTAAGTGGGTCTTGGAGTTTGTTTTGGACAAACCCTCCTAGGCTGTGTTTAGGAAATACGCTAACTCAGATGTCATGTCCCTAAGTATGCCAGTATGCCAAAACAGAGGCAATTACAGGGATAAAGTGAGGCATGCAGTTCAGTACTTTGCTGAGTGGGAGACATGACATCAGTGAAGGTATATGTGACTGCAGGGAAGATCAGGCAGTAATTTTTGCTGGTGTTATTTTCTGCTGTGTGAGGACCAAGCTAAGTTCTGCAAAGGTGAAGAGAATAATTGAAGGGGGAAGACATATCCCAAGAACAGATTGCAAAGCAGGTTTTTCTTTTACTTTTTATTTTTTCCAGAGATTTATTCTTTTATTTTAGAAGAACAAGAAGGAGGAAACACTCAAATATTTGAACCCTCTTTGTTGATAACAATGTTAAATACCACAAGCACATTTTAAGCCTACCCACTCAAGAGGGAAGGTAAATTTCTTCTGGAATTTCAGACCCTACTTTACTGCTCCATTTATTTTACATTCTGGCCCCTCTGCTACCCAAGAGTCTATTATAATTTGGTTTATTTTTTGGCAGCTTTTGTTGTGTAGCTTGAAATGATATATACTATTAGAAAAAGAAATGCATTAAACAGGCAGCGTTCAGTTCACACGTCCTCATTTCTTTTACTTCTTTGTTACAGGCTTTTCACTGTACTATTCAGAATCCTACAGAAACAAAGTATTGATGGAAAGGAGGGATCAATTGCCAGCAGTAGTTAGTGAGGGTTTAAATCCTTGTACCCAGTCCAAATCCTGATGTAAGCTTTATGTTCCAGAATGGTTCAGCTACTGCGCTCAACACTTTCCTGAGTTTGTCCCTCTTCCAAGCACCATTGTGTTTCTAAAGAGCCCCATCTTGTTCTAATCATATCTTCCCAGTTTTTCCACCCTTCTATGAATATCTTCCAAAGCTTTTCCTTTAGATTAAACCAGTATTTCACAAGAAAATAACACCTTATTTAAAAGTGGGGTTTTTTTTTAAACATCTGTGTCTGCTGATGCACTCTTACAGTCAATCAGTGTTGAGTCCTTCTTGGAGCAGTCCTAGGGCAAACCAGTCCTGTGCATGAGCTCTGAGGATCCTTGCACCATAGCAGGCTTCTGGATGAAGTGTTTACTCAATCCACCAGACACAACCCAAAGGAGTATATTGTATATCAGAGTGACCTCACTCTAGCCTCATGCGATAGCTGCCTATGGTGTTTCTGAATTAGGACTCAGCTCTGGCCAACATCAGTCAGCTCTCTATTGCTTCCCCAAAATGCTGATGGGATATCTTATCTGCCTGGAGTTACTGTGGTGGAGGGAAGAGAAGCAGTCAGTAAAGCTTCTGCTCATTTTCTTCTGCATCATCAAATGCCACAATTGAGTCTGTACTTAGGGTTTCAACACAGTAAATTTAAACATATAATGGACAACAGCTTCTTTGTCATGCTGGAAGTCCAGCAGCTGGAAGGACTCACTGGAACATGCTGCTACTGCTCCTAGGGTCTGTGTGGTCTATCCACCACCATCCAGAATGTGAGTAAAGCTGGATTGTTCTCCCTGAGTTAAATTCTTAGAAAAATCTACAGGACTTGGTATGCTCCATCACTGAAAACAAACCAAAAGAGCAAGGGAGAAGTCAGTGTACAATACACACACTTAATCTGATTTCATTAGATGGTTGGTTTTTAGCTAAAGCAGAAAAACCAGCAGGTCTGTGTAGAGATACTCTCATTTAAGAGCTGAGATTGGTTTCATTGTAGCTTAACTGACCACCTGAAACTAAAGATGGTCTGAGCACAAAAATGGTCTGAAACGAGAAAAGTTGTGTGTTATAGCAAATACTTTGGTCTAAATTTGTGAGAGGACCCATCTGCTTCCCAGTCAAAGTATATAAAATCAATTTACTGAAAGTCAACAGCCAACTGCCAGGATGAATGTTATTTGTTCTTACTTTATGTCTTGAAGGTTTATGAAACCTATTACTCTGCTTCTTCTGATATCCCATCTGGACTAAAGCCTTCTATATTTAGCACCTTAAAAAGCATTTTTTTTAATTTTATATTTATGTCTCAAAACAAATTCCACAAACTGGAATTCCAGAGTGTAAAAAATTGTTTTAATTTTTCACAGGCTCATCAGTCTTCAGAAAATACACTCAACTTTGGAAGGCTGTACAATTTGATGCTGCTGTTGAACATCTGCATCTCCGAACTAATTTTTTTTAATTCTTTGATGTAAAGCAGTGCTCTATAGACCTGAACTCTGTGTAGTTAAATGTTGCTTCACTGTGCTTACATACTCCCACATAAATAAGGTTATTTGACTGCAGAGTTCAAAATCATTATTGTTATATTATTGTATACAAGGTACAAATTACAGTGTGGGCTGTTGTTTTGTACGTGGGGTGAAACTTCTAATTGTCGATTCCTATTCTTGAATTTAATCAACAAATTTTATGGGCATTCAAATGTAATTATAATTTAATTTTGTACACAGTTTTCATGTTCTTGAACAGAATGATTTGCCAATTTGATATATTTATTTCTTGAATTCATTTTGTGTTGCCAGAAGCTCTGCCATGCCCCTTGAAAGCTGGATGCAAAGTAAATAAAAAATCAGATTCTTAAAAAACCCCACCCTAATTCTACGTTTTACAAAGAGGTAGGACTAATTTGTTCTGCAAGCCATATATTTTTCATAATTTCAAACCATCACTGCTAGATGGTGGAAATACTGCTGGAAAAAGAACTTGCTGACTTTGCGGTTTGATATTGCCTCCCGATTGGCCAAACCCCAGAAACAGCAGAAAACACCAGAATGTTTGACATCCGGGGTGGGCTGGAGAGGAAAAGTGCCTGATCAAAGTCAATTACCTTGGACACTATCAACAGTGATCCTAAAGCGAGACCCTTTGAGGTCTCCTAGATTGCAGAGGACTGAGTCCGGCACCTCCCCTGAGTGAGACATCTATCAGGCACAAAGTGCGCAAAGGGCTGGGACAAAATTATGCTTCTCAAGGCTCAGTTACAGTCTGTTGAGAATGCTGAAGCACTCTGAGTATTTAAACTATAGAAAAACGGAAACTGTAACTACAGGCTAGCCTCTCCTTCATCCATCTCTCTACCTATTTATGTATTTGAATATAAACATTTGCTTTCACAAGTGTGGGTGTTTGTATATTCCACTGAACCCAAGTAACTTTGTGTGCTTGTATGTTTTGTGGTTGTATCTCTGCATATATATGTATATGCACTTGTATTTTAATTTGGAGTATCTTGTAATTAGGTAGTGTGAACCTTGTCATTATTTAATCCATAGTTAAGTCACTGTTTTGATTGTAATGAATTATACTGAATCACCTTGTTAATTTTAAAATGGTTAATGATCAAGTGCTGCTAAAATCCGATTTACCTGTCACCATCAATAAATCCTAAATTGCTGCTAAATTATAACCATGTCTGCCGTAACTATTTCCTCCTGCAACACCAAAAATGAAATAAATTATCTGATTGATTAATTAAAGGTCATGGTTGCTTGGGGCTGTTCGGAGTGTAACGGTGGCTGTCCATGGCCTGTGATCAGACTGTCACAGTGAAGTTAAAATGTGCTGCTGCTGTGACTACAGTTGTCTAAGCCCATTTCTTCCCTTGTTCCGTTTTGTAACATTCATCCAGGACCCATCCCCCTTCCTCTGTTTTTTGTGCATCTTGATGTCACTTGGTCTGATGCCCTTTTTTTAATTTTGGTACAAATTAAAATGACTCTGCTGCTGTCTTCAAGCTGACCTACATGATTAAAACAAATAACCTTACAAAGAGTCTTCCTGTGATTTCGTGTCTAGGCTAAAAGATAAGAAGTATTTGTACCGCCCATTGTGCTACCTGACCGCTTACATTGATTATATCCAAAAGCTTCTTGTATCCATGGTAGCTTTTATAGTCAAGACTCAGCAGTCAAGGTTGGAAGCATTCTGGGATGGGTTATTTGTTTAGAGGTATTTTAGCACCGGATTGTGTTTTGTTGTGTTGATATGAATGGGCTTGCTCTGAAGTAATTCTGGGCAATCCATTCACTATATGTAACTTGCGCAAGTATGTGAGGAGATAATGCATTCTCCAAAGTGAGAGTCCATGCAGTTTCATTACTTTCAATATGTCAATATTTTTAAAGGACCTGCAAAAATTTAATATATATTCTCAGTATACAAAATGCTATCAGTTTTGCCGAGAGAATTCTCATTTCCGTAGATAGGGAGCCTTTTACTTGCTTTTGAGTATGTTCAAATCACTTTGAACAATAAAGCTTTAGATTTCTAGTTCAGGATAATAAGAACATTTAGACATTTTGGATTTCATTTAATAACTAGTCCATTGACTTTAATAAAGTCAAAGAATTGATCTTAGAAGTCGGACTATTCGAATAGTGAAATTTTCCAAATTAGAACAAGATTAACAAAACTGACCTTACAGTGAATAGCAGGGGTCATCAATTCCTGAAGAATGCTTCAGACTCTATCCTTTGTTCTGTCCAGGATTAGATTTTGGCTTGGCTGATCCTCTCTTTGATAAGCATCTCCTAATTATATTGCAAACAAGTCAGTTGCCTAATTTAATAGATGCTTTTCCAGTAAAGGTTACACAGTTTTCATGAGACACTTCAGAGGCTTTCTTATAAACATGTTTACCTTTTTTGTGACAAAAATCTAATGCTGCCTTCCTTCACATTAATAATAATAATGTCCATTTTAATTTCAGTAGGGCAGAAACCTGCACGACTTTTAACACAACAAATCCTTGCTGCCTTAGTGCAAGGTGTACTTAGATCTGACCCAATGCACTTCACTGGGAGATGAGAGTATTTGATAACTTTCATGGATATAGCATTTGATCCCTAGTAAATTCCTTTGGCTTATTAACTTTTCTTGTCAATACACCATCTACAATCTAAGTGAATGATTCCTCCAAATTAAAAATTTTTTCCAGTGCCAGAACTTCCTCTGATCGGAGTGCACATAGCATGTGGGGCTATGCCAATTTATAGCCATAGGCTGTTTTTTGGATAAACTATGCTCTAAAAGAGGAGACACAAGCAAAACAGGGGCAAGAATGTAAATTTTTTTTTCTAGAAAAAAAATCCCAAACCTCCCAGTGAAACAGACCTTTTATTTTAGCTATCTTGTCTGAAAAACACCCCTCAGCCTTATGCCAGGAACTATGTCTATTCCGCAGTACCCACATGTCTCATGGTGTCTCCATAGTCACAGCTCTTTGAAGAATTAAAATTTGGAAGGACAGTTACACTCAGACAGATATCTGAGTGTGATTGACTTGAGCAATGTCCAGAGGAAAAGCAAATTTGTCTCGTGCCTGGAGCAGGCTGAGCAGGCACTTTACCATCCCTTTGTCAAGGCTTCCACCCAACACACACTGCTTGTTCCCTCTGCTATACTCTCCTGTTCCTCATCAGTTTAGGGACCTTTTTTCTCATTTTTAGCATGTGTCTTTTATCATTGGCAGCAATTGTGTTATATTTTTATTTCAAGATTTGGGGTTGATGAGGAGGAAAGTATCTATGGATGCAGAAAGGCAGAAATGTTAAAGTATTATAAAAAATAAATGACATCACAAAATTTTCTCTTCTGAACTGGCAAGTCAGAAAGCCCCAGACCTTTTAGGGCTAGATTACCCTGGGTATTAAGATATGGATATGTGGGTCATTATCTGTAATATTATGTACTTCATTGTTTTATGATATAACCCTTGAAGATTTCTTCAATGTCAGAAATAAAAGTTTAATCTACTCCAGGGATTACTGCTTCACTTCTCTCTGCCTGCAGGCATGAGAAAGCAAAATTACTATTTTCAATGAAATAATTGAAGCTGTTGTATTTGCCTTCTGTGATTCATAAATAGGAATTTGTCTGGTCTCAGTAATTTCCTTTTGACAGAGTGCAGCAAAATTCACACAGCTTCACTGCAGATGAAAGAAATCTCCAGAAAAGTAACAGAAAGCTCAGACAGGAAGCTCAGTTTGACATTTTAGAAGCAGGCGTGTGTCTGTTCGATCCACATGGCTTTATTAAAAAACCAAGTGTACCATCCAGAAAGGATAGAAAGAGATACGCTTCACAAAATACAGCAATACATCTTCCAGCTTCACTCCACATGAATATCTGCTGCTTGAAGTGCAATCCAATTGCTGCCACATAACTAAAGGACATTTGATTTTTCCATGGTTCTTTTATTCCCCTGAAAATACTTGAAGTAAAGGACAAAGCTAAAGCATTTTTGCACTATTTTACTTGTAATCTGCAGATTTCTATTGGGTTAAGAGGAAGTACTCCTGGCCTAGATTCTGGTAGTTTTTTATGCCAGAAGTAACATGTGCTACTGAGAGAACTTCCCTGATGCTCTGTGAACTGGTATAAAATAATGACTTGGCATTTTATGGGTGCTTCAATGTATTTTTGTGTGTGTGTTAATATCACTTGTGATTCTTTAGTTCAATCACAATAGCTGAATTAATTTATATTCATATCTTTCGCAAAGTACTAAGTGAAACAGAACCAGGGAAGATCTGGATGAAAGTTGTTTTTAAGATGCTCAGGTAAAAAATTTCTTGGGTGCCAGCTGGATGCTTGTTTTGGGACTAGATGATCACAGGAATTTGTAATAACTTAGTTACCTATTTGAATTCTTTTCAACTCATCAGTGGTCACAGTTTCTATCTGATTCTGGTGGCCCATTTTTGCAGTCTCCATCAATTCACTGGCAGACAGCAATTTACATTAGAGAAACCAAGGCAAAATTACCAGAGGTTAATGGGTTTCATACTTGGTGCTCTGCAGAGGAATCTGTATTACAAAACCTGACTCACTTTTCTGGGACCTGGCAGCTGATTAGTGAAGCATTCCGGTAAAATGAAAAGCTCAAATTGCGGCTTCACAAACTGTTGCTGCTGTGTGGAAATGTGGATTATTCTCTCTTCAGGACAGGCAGTCTTCTTCAGGAACTAAAAATATTCTTAAGTTCAGGGTAAGACACATGTTGCTAGGCAGAAAAGCTTTACACAGCTCATCTATGTTCTGTGTTGGGGTGTCATCATCAGAAAGAAAGCTAAACCTGTATCATCAGTGGGTTTAAAAAAGGTTCATCTTAATTTAATTTGCTGACCATGCCAACTTCATCTATGTGTGAGAGGTAACAAGTAGCAGATAGTAGAAGAGAGTTGTTTAACACGCTTCTAAGTCCACATAGCTGCTACCATGAAATTGTCTAATTAACATAATTTAAATAAGAGTAACATATTTATAACTTCTTTTTTTGTCTTTCTTCGCCACTTCCCCCTCCCCCACCCCCCCCCCCCCCCACCCACACACACACACACACGTGCGCTCTCTCACACACACACACACACACACACACACACACACACACGTGTG
>NW_010428374.1:0-28285 GCF_000710305.1 Buceros rhinoceros silvestris | reverse complement strand
CCCCCCCCCCCCCCCGAATCAGGAGCAAACAAATCATGACATACTTATGTGTATATTACAACTGTTCAAATGTTTGGTATTCACTGAGCAATAAAACATTAGGAGAAGTAGTGCAAACAAATTAAGTTGAAATTGCTAGATGAAAATTGAAGCTTGCTGGGTGTTTACTTGGGAAGGAAAGCATGATGTAAAGCAGTGACTGCAGTAGTACTGATTGATGTTGGCCTTGTCGCATTTAATAGTTACTTTTCTAGAGAATTTAATTGGAGGAGGATGAAGCAGAAATTGCTTGCCTCTGAGTGGAACTTGTTCAGTTTCAAAAAGACAGTTGCTCTTTCATTCAAGATGGAGAAGGCTAAGGTCAGTTTCAGAAATCACTGTGGTATATTATGGACAGTGAATGCCAGGGCAGTTTACAGGACAACAGATTTTTGGAGAGACCAAGGTGTCATAGGTAGAGGCCGGGCTGAAGACAGATGCTCTCTATTAACCACTCTCCCTTCCCTGAAGGTGAAGGGAAAGGGAATAAGTAGGAGCGACTTATAGGCTGGAAGACAAAACTGTGAACCAGCTTTAATAAAAAGGAAATAAAAATAATAAGGAAAAAATTAAATATATACACAGATATCTATAAAACCAATATCAAACTCTCCTGATGGTCACCACTGACACTTAGATGCTCTCTATTAACCACTCTCCCTTCCCTGAAGGTGAAGGGAAAGGGAATAAGTAGGAGCGACTTATAGGCTGGAAGACAAAACTGTGAACCAGCTTTAATAAAAAGGAAATAAAAATAATAAGGAAAAAATTAAATATATACACAGATATCTATAAAACCAATATCAAACTCTCCTGATGGTCACCACTGACACTTCAGAGCAGGCACTGGGGAAGTCCCAGTCTGGACTCAGTGGTAGATGGAAATCGGAATCGGGAACTGGAATCAGGGACTCATGGATTGGGGTCCAAGGCAGAAGAATGGACAGAGCCCTCCTCAGACGATGATAATTGAAGAAGGGGGCTTAACCCTCAGCTTTATACTGAATATTATTCCCATGGAATGGAATACCTTGTCGGTCAGGTTTGGATCAGCTGTCCTGTCCGCCCCTCCCCACCAGTGAGACTTTTTTTGCTTACAAACGTTTCACTTATGGCACTCCAATGTTTTACACAAGATTTACCAGTGACTTTGGTTGCTATAGGAGCAAGTACAAGCAAGAGTCTTTTGGCACACTGATCCCTGGCAGTGACTGTGAACGTCAGGCGTTATCACTGCTGGAAGCAGACACTGTCTGCAACAACCTGCCGTTAACTTCAGACAGTGCAGCCACTGAGCAGAGACCGAGCTGAGAAGTGAAATCTCTGAATGGAGAATTGGTTCTGTTTCAGCTCAAACGAGGACACAAGGCAACACCCAAGAGAAACAGAAGTATGATGGAAAAGATTAAATACCTACCTGAAGTATTTACAGAGAGAGAAGGGAAATATTAGGAGGCAGTAGAAACAATCCAGGACAGACAGTATCTTTTTGTCTATGCTGTGTGGTGCAAAGCACATGGTTTAGCACTTCTGAGCACCATTGCAACATAAGATTTCTTGCTAAGCCATGCAGCTACCATCGCAGATACTGGATGGGAAGACAATGTAATATGTTTCTAAAAGAGGTCATCCACTGACTAAAACTTGGAGAATTTTCCTTGCTCTAAGGAGTCTTATCTAGATTTCTGTTTATATAAGAGCACAATGAGAAAACTCAGAAATTTCTGTCATGTCAATTTCTTTGCACACCTTTGTTTATTTAGAAATACCCTACTGAGATAAGACACCTAATTTACATCTTATAGTTTTGGGGACTGCAGGAGGCTGAGAGGTAATAATAATTAAAAAAGACAATAAAATAATCAGTTTTAAAAGGGGAAAAATATAGAAACAAAGAAAGAAAGATAAAGTCCACAGACACAGAGGCTGTAATGGGACTTCCCGGCATCTTGTCAGAATGAAATACTGTTCTTGCCTTTTAAAAGAGCGCCTTTTGTTGGAAGTTACCAGTGACAAGGCATGAGAGACATCTGTGACTGCGACACACCTCAAGTCTTTGTGTATAGGCCTGGAAGCAAAGACATGGGTAGAAGGATAAACCCCCAAACTTCCTGTGCAGTGAAATCAGACTCTGGTCTGATTGCATGAACATTTTGTGCAGTTTAATTTCTCTAGGATCCCCATGAAAGGTATAACCTTGGAAATGTCTTTCTTCTCTGTGAAATGCCTGATCATATTCAATGGAGGAAATTTTTGGCTGTGAAACCAGAGAAATTACTTCAGAATTTGAGTTCCTTTATTTTAATTCGTCAAGTAACATCTCTGTTCTGTCCCACTCAGGTGCTCAGACATGTCAGGCAAAGGGAGTTAAGGATTTTATTCTTGCATCTTTCAGTAGAATTAATTGAATTAAAAAGGTTTGGTTTGATTAATGTCATGAGTCTGACTCCTTACCGAGTCTGAAGAGCCAGGAAGAATGTGGCCATTATCTCTGTGGGTCAATGAATCTAATTTATGGGTCCTAATGTCATCAAACTCATGTGTTTGGAGATGAATCCAGTTGTTGTATTTGTACCTTCACTAATACTGTATTTCTTGTTACTTTTGCATCAATAGCCAGTGTACAAGTACTGTGTTCACTATGGAGAAAGAAACACTTAGGCTGGACTTAACAGTTCATGCAGAATCTAGTGTTGGTTAAAGTCATCCCATAAAGCATTGGATGAAAGCCAATCATAATTACGGTCAGCAGTATGGGTCCTGTGCTGACCAGGACTTTGTATCAGTGTTTGTTGAGTGTCAGGAAATTGGTTCTGGGCTTCAATAGGGACAGACGGGCTGTTGCTGTGTAAACTTCCTCAGAATACTACTAGTTACAGGGTTTAGGTGTCCATTGTGATGCATCTATGGCACCTCAAGTGAAGGCCATGAGTACCCTCTATGTGGTTGGTAAGAAAGGGGATGAAAATCAAAAGGGATGAAAAATCCCAAAACATTTCTGAGACTTTCTTGACAGCTTCTTGGACAACCCTCCCAAAACTGTATGCATTCATCCCATACACTATTTGCCAAGACATTAGTGACTGTGGATGCCCAGAGTCAGTTCAAGTCCTGCCAATAGACAAGGCAGAACTGATTTTGCTGCTTCTCTTGCTAGCCAACAGAAATGCAACCAATTTGGCTTCATAGCTGTGGAATGCCCTTCCCAGGTTTCCTTCTGCTGTGCATAAGGTGGTGGCACAACCATATGGAGGTACATGCAGTTAACTTCTTCCATCATGTCCTGGCATGTCTGCCACTGAGAAGACTTGCAAAAGGAATAGCATTAAAGACATAAATCCTGGCTTCTTCATGGTGAGAGGAAATATATACCTCAATCTTCGTCTACCTTTTCTCTGCACCTGTGAACACAACCTTTGTGGGATATCTACACGATCCCTTTCAGCAAGGGGCCAGACTGAGAGTGGAAGGACAGGGTGGTGTGTTTCTGGGGCAGGAGCAGAGTGTATGCCTCTAATGCATGGTTATTGCTCCCATTCCTAAGGTGACACCACTGCCACCCTCCCAGGTGCTGTCATTTGCACCTTCCTCTGCATTATCTTACAAGGATATAATTCAGGATTAGCCCAGGCTGAGACAGGGCACTGCCTGTGGCTCCTTGAAGTGTGTGAGCCTCCCCTCTTTCTATGCTGCATTCCCTTTGTATTGCCCTGCAACCCACTGTGGGTGAATTGGGGATGTGAAAAGGTTACATCCCTGTCTGTGTGCTGTAGCACCTCTTTATAGTCCTGTCACACAGGGCCATGGCTGATGCTTTTGTGAACCTGCTGATTCTGTCAGGCTCCATCAGCTACTCCAGCTGCAAGTTTCAGATGTCCAAAACCCTCAAATCAACTTGAAGCCCTGGTAACCAGGTTGGGAAGTCCATCTCCCCTCTCTTGTGTTTCCTGTCTTTGGAGTAAGGATGTCTGCCTGCCACACAGGCAGTAAAATATACTCTGCTTCCTTTTTTTTCCCATCCTCTCTAAGAAGGAAAAAGAAAAATGCTGTACTGAGCAGGCACAAGAGGAGTGAGATCTGGGATGTTTTTACTTGGAGCCTAGTTGCAGTGAGCTTGGGGAAACCCCTTCCCAAATCTTCGTTCGTGAAGCCAAGCCATGATGATGATGATTTGGCTATCCAAGTTAGCTTTGGTTGTACTTAGTGCTGACATTGCAAGCTTTTATTATTTGGGGCAGCTAATACTTGCAATAACTTCTTGGAGGAATCTGTTTTTAAAATTGAAAGATGCATTTAGCAGGTGTTGGTATGGAAAGCCACTTTGCCTTACTTGAGTAGGCACCCATGGCAGATGAGCTTGGAATGGACAAGTAGAGGAACAGCTTTGCAAAACGAGTCTGCAGTTTGCAGGAGATGGAAACATCCTCCCCATCCCAGCGCAAGCTGCTCTTCTTCACCCTTTGGCAGCAAAGTAAGTGGTGAGTGCATTTGGTGCCCTTTGCTCCTCCAAGGTAAACTGCTTGCCTTGCTGGAGCCTAGATTTGGCCCTAGTAGTCTCAGATGGCTGGATTTGTGACAAAGTAATGTGAACCATGATTCATTTTAATTTGTCAAAAAGTCTCTTTCTGGGGCTGCAGCAAAAGAAGTTTTCAGCATAAGGTTCCTAAATGGAAGAGTGGGTCTTATATGTAATATTAAAAGACAACAGTGCATGGTAGCACCAACACTGACATTTTAAGAATAAGACCTTCTCATCAAACTGCTAGGTCATTTCAAGTTCATCACATGTTCAATTAGTACCAAATGCTTATTTAAGTTACTTGCTGATGTTGGAGGCTTTATGTAAGTTCAGATAGAAAGAGTCACCGCAGATGTACATTAGAGAACATCAGAACCCCAGAGGACTGAGTGGGCATGCTGTAGAAAATACTAGGGTTTATTTAGAAACCTGACTCTCCAGAGTAGTTTTTGTTGAAAAAACTGTAATAAAGTTTAATTAAGGTAAAAATAAGGATATAATAAAATTGGGGTCCACCCTGTGCAGTTTAAAGTTTGAGAAATTTTTAACTCAGATCTTTCAGAAAGTTCTGTGTGGACATCTCTTAATGTCCTATCAGTTACGTCATATACAAAGTATGACTAACTTCCCAACCATAAATTGCACTATGAGTCTCTTTTTCTCAGGAAGATGGTTTCAACTATTTCTTCTCAAGCACTGTGCTGCATTGGTGCCTTCTGCAATAGTGTATGTGCTCTGGACACAGTCCCTTAAAATATTTGCTTAAATTCATTTTTTTAAGCTGTTGGGCACTGGGTACTACGTGTGGTGGTTGTGTTTTTTCACTCTGGCCAGATTTTTGCTAGAGTAGACCAAAAAGAGAGACATGTCTGTAATTTTGTAATAACTGACAATGGATCTTAAACCCCCATTTATTCATTGAGGATATGTCTTTAAAGTCCAGGTAACTATTCAAGGTAGACCCCAAGACACCTGAGGGGTGTAAGCCTGTTAAATGAGAAAAACTCACTGTTTCTGAAGGGTGTTGCTGCCTTATGTCTTTTGCTGTACCTGGCAGAAGGTTAGCAAAGGTGCTGGTGGCTGAATATGATGGCCTGCCAGCTCACTTGCCAGGAATGTCGCAGCTGCAAGGCAAAATGCTTCAGCTTATGCCTCTACGGCAGATGTTTACCTGGCCTTTGTCTTGCAAGGGCTTAATGAATTTCTGCATGTTTCAATCGGCAGATTGTAGTTGTGGAGGCACAGTCATTTAGTACATTTAGTGACGCCTGATCCCAGAATAACCTTGGGAAGAACTGGAGCTTCAGGCACTGCTATTTCCCTGCTTCAGGTACTGCTACTTCAGGTAGGAATATCTCTCTTCTTTCCATTTTTTTTGCCTTCCTCAGCCTGCTGTGACTTCTGACAGTGCCATCTGGCACAGGGAGGAAAGTGCTTTAAATTGTAGGACTATTCATCAGCTTTCTACTCTGCCAAGGCTGAAGGCTATTTCAGGCTTAGTCGTGGTTTGGTGCTGAAGGTAAGAGAGCATTTTTGACCAAATTCGTACAGCCTATGAAGTGTAGCCTTTGGTCCTCTTCATGCAGCAGGCTGCTTGGTTTGCCTGCCAGGACTCATTTGCCACCCTGTGTCTACAAGGGGATGCACGGGCTGACAAGCGATAGTAAAACCCTACTTCCAAGAACAACAGCTTTGAAGAAACTGTGTATCATTGCAAAAATAAATCATTTGGACAGGCATATCCGGATTGATATAGCTGTTGGATATCTGCTATGTTAAACAACACTTTTGCTAGGCACTATAAAGTAATAAAAAATGTCAAATTCTATCTTTTCATTTCAAGAAACTTCAGTTCTATTGGAAAATTCTTGACTAGTTCTATCAGAGAGCAAGATGGGCTCCCTAATTCTCAGCCTCAGGGGTTCTCAAAGGGTCCTGTGTTACTGGAGAATCATGAGTGCATCCTCCTAGTGTCTTGAGTCCTCTTATGTCCTTCATAACAGGAGAGAAGCAGACAGCAGTTGTTGTTCAGATATTTGCCTCTGACAGGGAAATGCTCTGTTGGGAATCTTTGTGTGTAAGTCGGTTGTAAACTATTCGTATTATTACACAGGCTGCAGATTTTAACCCGCAATCTTGGCCATGACAGCTCTGCTGGTATATGTTACATGCAGAAAGAAAAATTTGCCTTCAGAGTGCTAAAAAACACTTACAAAACTCAGAAAGCCTTGAATAATCTGTATATACACAAAAATGTATGCTAAATGGATGTTGGTGGAGTGGGAGACAGGCCCTGCACACCTTTCTGCATCAAATTGCCTGACTGAATTAAAGTCCAAACCCTGCTTACCTGCTCTAGTTTCTGAAAATTTCTATTATCATCACAAGTAGTAACTCTATCTGAGCAGTTAATTTCTTCTCTGGAAAAATGCTGGTGTTTCAGTGACTTTCCTTTTTTCTTTTTTCTTTTTTTTTTTTCAAGATAGATACAACAGAAAATGAAAAGTCTCTTGAGGACCACTGCAGTTTTCTAGATATGGGAACCTTAAACATACAGCAACTAAGGAATACTTCTCTTTGCCCCTAGCAAGTAAGGGGACCCTGGAAGGGAAGGAGCATGTAGCAGTGCTGTTCTGTGCTCTTGCTAGATTTGACTGGACTGCCACGTAGCACGTTATTTTGGTGCAAAGGCAGGTATAGGGTACTGCCTGAACTGTGGTGCTTTCTACTCACTTGGCACTGTTGGAGGCCTGCAAGAAATGTAGGCAAAAATGGAAAATGAACTCATGACCTAGTGCTAGGGCTAAATACATCTGTGTGTGCAGCCTTGTGCCTGTGCAAATGATCATGATGAGAACTGGAAGGACAGGAAGAACGGAGACTGCTTGTCTCACCAGCTCAGAAAACCAGCCAGCACTGAGAGAGAGAGTGTGGGGCATCTGCACGGCATGGTGTGTAAGAGCATCCCTCTACTTTTCCTAGAGTCAAGCTGCATAACTTATTTTAGAGCAAGTCATTCTTTTTTAGGCTTGTCCCACAAAGCTCTGATGATCAGCTGTGCCTGTATCACTGCATTCAGCATAAGGTGTAGTTTTCCCATTTAGAGACATGGATGAAACTTTGCAGGGTGAAGGTTACTGCATACTGAAAAATGCAAAACTGTTCACCTTGTGTCTTTGTCTCTCTTCCCATTACAAAATCCAACCAACACACTGCAGCCAAGTGTCCCTGTGAGTCACTGTCCAGTAATTAATCTGTACTACGCCACAGGCATTCAAACCCACAGAATAGAGTCACTCAAGGGAATATTGTATTAGCTGGAAACTAAAGTTTAAAAGGCTCTCACTGTTGTTTCTCTTGTGGCTGCTTTAAAAAAAATACTTCTAAATGGAAAATGGAAACTTGCTGTTATGAGGAGGAGGAGGAAATGGGGATTGACTATTCCACTGTGACTTAAAATGGTTGCTCGACAACAGCAAAGCCAGGGACAATTATGAGATACTAATGCATGAAGTGTGTCTAGAAAATAAGCAGTTCATAAAAAAAAAAAGGAAAAAGGTTATTCCTAACTAATTATTAGGAACTTGTTTGAACAGGGCACAATACCTGCTGAGTAGTTTTGTCTCATTGATGGCTTTCTTAATGCTTTGGGTTTTGTTGGGTTTTTTTTAAGCAGTAGACCTGGAAACTTTCTGAATTATTAAAGCTGAAAGCAAGACAGTGTATCACATTTTTGGTTTTATGCTTATGATTCCCTTGGATCTATTTCACCAAGGGTATAATTCTGTCTTGTCTGCAGACCCTCTCTGCCAGGTAAAAGAGGTCCTGCTTTGTCATACTCCTGTTCCTAGTCCTTCAATGAAGGAGTACCTTGACAACACACATGAGTTACCCTCTGAGTTTACCGCACTTGAGGTAACCTCTGCTGCTTGTGTGGACGACCAGAGCTGCAAGGCTTTTGTGAGAACTGGGGGGAATCTGCAGAGGTGGACTGTATCTCTTGGGAAATCTAGCTCTGTTCCAGACCCTATCCTCTGTCGTCTTCCTTATTTGGGAAAATCCCCCCTTGTTTTCCAGAGAAAGGAGTTTTTCTGGGCTTTGCTCTAAGACCCTCAGGCATGTAGATACTGCAGCTGAGGTGAGGTGTATGCAGTTCAGCAATCATCTGGAGCCGGGAAGGTTTTTATTCAGTGTGTGTGTTTCACCTGGACGGCCCCGTGTAACGCAGCCTCTGCTCATGCTCAACACTAAGCCTGGTGCCACCTGGCTCATTTGGTGCTTTCTGAAAGAGGCAGTTCCCTGCCTACTCCTTTCCCAGCAAATAAAACCGGTAATGAACAATAATATAATGTGCAGTTTGAAAAGCGTATGAACAGCTTACTATCTACCAGTGTGTGTCCAAAGAGTGCTGGAACAGATTGCATTTTACCTGGTTATAACTTTTTTCAATGCATACAATTAATTTCACAATGGTTGGCTCTGGCTTTCACTGAAAGTAACTGCTATTTCTGTAGCTCCTCTTTAGTACTAATATCAGTATTTCTGGTATGACATCTGTGCATTTTCTCGCAGTCAGGTGGAAATGCCGGAATCTTTATTTGCTTGCAGGCTGCTAGAAAATTTCCTCTGACCTCATGGTGAGTGCTGTTGCCATCGTCTTTGTCCATGTGGTGGTGTTGCATACTCTTAAAACCTGCTGTAATCCATGACAGTTGTTGCACTGCTTTCCAAATGCTGGGCTTCTCCTTGGCCTATGCTGTTTGCCAGAGCATGTGTAGACCCACATGATATGTTTATATTTTTTATGAGATCTGACACTGAGCTCCGAACTCTCTTCTGCTGAAGGTTTTGTTTTGTTTTGTTTCAATAGACATTATTAAAAAAGAAACTTAGATTACAGCAGTATAACATTGTCAGTCCTCCACTCTACGTCTGGGGGCAAAGTTTGTGAGGTGCCAGCC
Organism: Buceros rhinoceros silvestris; assembly: GCF_000710305.1. Lineage (NCBI taxonomy): Eukaryota > Metazoa > Chordata > Aves > Bucerotiformes > Bucerotidae > Buceros > Buceros rhinoceros. The sequence goes on along the minus strand of NW_010428374.1, from coordinate 18,766 downwards.
TCAGTAGCAAAGTCAGTTTAGAGTTTTGTGATATGAATCTTTGGATGTTTCAAGAAAGAAATAGGTTATTCTTTACATGAATGCTTTCAGTGATACAGTCCTAGTGCCTGCTCTTCCTCAGCTCAGAATGCTTTCTACACGTTTTGCCTAGAAACATGTCCTGGTCAGAAACAGCTCAGAGTCTAGGCATTTGACACCAATTTGCTTTGTCTTCTCTCTGAGCTCAGGTTTCTGAGCGCTGTTCCTCAGCTCAGCACAACCACTTCCAACTGGCTTCTGTGAGAAACACTTCAATGTACCGTCCAGCGAAGTTGTGGCCAAGTCTTCAGAAAAAAGGAGTGGAAGTGTCCTGTGCTAGTTTTATTCTTTAAGCCAGCAATTCAGGCAATCATGTCTTCTGTCTGAACTGGGCGATTTCTATTGTTTAGAAAATATTTTTACTTTGTCAAAACAAATGTGTTCTTCAGAGTTTTTCACAGTCCTTTGTTTTCCTGTTCCAAACTGGGCTTATACAAACTCACAGAACAGCAGGGGTTGGAAGGCGTCTCTGGAGATCATCTAGTTCAACCTCCCTGCTAAAGCAGGTTCACTTAGAGCAGGTTGCATTTGGTCACAACCAGGCAGGTTTTGAATATCTCCAGAGAAGGAGACTCCACAACCTCTCTGGGCAGCCTGTTCCAGTGCTCTGCCACTCTCAAAGTATTTTTTCCTTATGTTCAGATGGAACTTCCTGTGTTCTAGTTTGTGCCCTTGTTCTATTAACGGGCACCACTGAAAAGAACCTGGCCCCATACTCTTGACAACTGCCCTTTAGGTACTTTAAAGCATTGATAAGATTCCTTCTAAGCCTTCTTTTTACCAGGCTAAACAGATCCAGGTCTCTCAGCCTTTTCTCGTAAGAGAGATGCTCTGGCACAGAAGAAGAAGGGAATTTCAACTTTTCTCCTGGCTTCTCTAACAGGTTTCAAAAACAGTCCTGTCATTAAATGTCACACCACCATTGTACTGTGGTCCTGTTGCATTCCTTCACTCTTGTTTCTTTCAGGAGGGAAGAGGGGAAAGGCTGATCATCATATTGGTACTGAGAATTAGTGTGCCAGGTTTTTCCTTCATTAGCTTTTTCCAAGAGCTTTTATTTTAGTATTGCACTCTTATCACCATAATGGAGAAACAGGCCCAGATTTGCCATCATTTATGGGTGGGTCACAGCCACTGCTAAGCCTTCCTTGGTGAGAAATATCTAAACCAAGACATAAACACAAAAAGTGGTGTTTGACCCTTTGCCTGTTGGTATAGGGTTGTGATAGAGGCTGAGACATTTGACAAGTGTCATCTGGCTAGGCAGATTCCATGGACTGGGAGCAAATATGCTGCGCTTGTTGCTGTACCTCTTTCAGCCTAACGTGATGCTCAGGAATAGACCTTGGTGCTGTAGCCAAAGCATCTGAATCCCTCCTGGAACAGATCTTCTCATGCCTGTTCTCATGCTTTGCTGCCTGGACAGCCATATTTAATCAAGTTAGAGTGTATGTGACACAACGGGCTGATATTAAAGCAAATCTCGGTTCATCACAAGTTCTACCAAAGAGTGGGCAAAAGGAAACAATTGAATTCTGATCTGCCTTTGCAGCATTCAGTTGGGCAATGCCTCATATATTTGTTTATTTTAATACATTCAATGTCAATTTAATGTATGCTGTGCTGGTGTTCTAGGAATCAATCTGCATGTGTACCCATCAACATACATCCATACAAACTCTTTCTATTAAGGCTGCTCACCTGAGCAAGCAACAGAATCCTAGGACAGGCTGGGTAACAAGCACTGACAGTGTTGGAGCACCTTCCTGAGACTGTGTGCCCTTGGTCTCCGTGTGCTTTTTAAGTAAGCTGGAGGAATGAGTATTGTACTTTGCTTTCTATGTCCATCCCGGCCAGCTGTCTGGTGGAAGGTAAAAATATTGGTGTTACCTGCAATGCTGAGTGCAAAGCTCTTTTTTCTTGAAAATTAAATTAAACAGCCAGCAGAATACTCCTAGTTTGCCTGAATTTTGAAACAGGACTCAGTTTAATATATGAGAAATTTACCGAGAAGGGAGATACTTTCCTCAGTCCTCATGGCTCAGGCCTTACTTCCAACCTCTTAACATTCCTGTCCCTACCTGCTAGCCAGCAGGAAATCATGATCAGAGGCAGTAAAAAGAGGGAAAGGAGCTTCCTTCTGTGTGCTCCCAATTTACCCCTGAAATGGGAATTTAAGAATCTTACTGAGATGCATCACTGGGAAATGTGGGAAGTAACCTATCAAGAGGACCATATGCTTTGCAATTTGATACCTATTGTAACTTCAGTGCCCATGTTGGCTTGTTTGTAATTTCAGGAGGGAACTGTCAAAATCTCACTGCAATCAGCACCACTGGCATGCTTTATGGATCCATTTTTACTAGATGCAAGGAGACAGTACGCTGACATTGCCTCCTTTGTGAGTGCAGCATAAATGGTAAGCTTGCAATTATCTAGCCAACAATATTCATTATGGAACGAAATATTTCAATAAAATTTTACTTAAAAAAAATTTAATTATACTTACTAATAATGCTTGTTGAGTATTTCAATATTACTTACTTTTAATAATGTTTAGTAGATCAGCTCTTTGATAATGCTTCCTGTGAAAAAGTTAACATTTAATGAGATAATCTGAAAAAATACATTGGTTAAAACATATCCTAAAGAGAGAAAGAGAGAACCACTGAAGCAGTAACCTCAGCAACAAGAACTTTCCTTCAGCTATATCCTGGGACAGTAAAGATCTTCCAGGTGTCAAGTAGACTTTTAACTTTGTTGATTACAGGGTTGGAAGGAAGAGGGACCGGGATGTAGGAACCCGGGCCCCCCCCGCCACTCTGAGCAAAAGAGGGGAAGCAAAGAGGAATTGGGAGCAGGAAACCTGGGCCACCACCCCCATACGGAGATTAATCAGCAGTGAAGGAGAGAGAAAGTGTGCAAGCTGAGAATAAAGGCACTGCTGGAATATGAAGAGACACGGAAATACCCTTGGAAAAATTGCCAAATGCATTTTTAATATTTAATACTCCAAATGCCTCTTTTTAAGGCACTGACAGGTATGGTGCATAGACCACCTCTCTAGGACTCCTGTTTCAGTGTCTAACCACCTTCTCAGTAAAGAAAGTTTTTCTTCCTTTAGAAAGAACAAAAACCCCCATGAACCTGTTGGAGAAAGACCAGAGGAGAGACACAAAAATGATCAGAGGGATGGAACAACTCTGCCTTGAGTACAGGCTGAGAGAGTTGGGGCTGTTCAGCCTGGAGAAGAGAAGGCTCTGGGGACACCTTATTGAGGCCATCCAGTACTTAAAGGGAGTCTATTAGAAAGATGGGTACTGTCTTTTCAGCAGGGCCTGTTACGCTAGGACACGGGGTAATGGTTTCAAACTAAAAGAGGATAGATTTAGATGAGATATAAGGAAGAAACTTTGCACAATGTGTGTGGTTAAACACTGGTACAGGTTGCCCAGCAAGGTGGTAAATGCCCCATCCCTGTAAACGTTCCAGATCAGGTTGGATGGGGTTGGATGGGGTCTCAGCAGCCTGATCTCATTGAAAATGTCCCTCCTCATTGCAGGGGCTTTGGACTAGATGACCCTGGAAGGTCTCTTCCAACACTAGACATTGATTCTATTGTGAAATCTGAGCCTCCTCTGACATAGCTTTAAATGATCCCTACATGTACATGTATTGTTGCTGGATCCCAGGGAGAAAAGATCAGCACTTTCTCTCCTCAGGAAGCTGTAGAGAGCAATGAGGTTGCCCCTCAGCCTCCTTTCCTCCAAACTAGAATAACCCAGTCTTCTCAGCCACTTGGCATCCATCTGCCAGGCATCTGACGAAGATGCAGAGGAAAAGAAATGCCAGTGCCAAGGCTGTATCTAGAAGAGCAGGAAGAAAGCCTGTACTTTAGGGCATCAGCAGGGGGGATTTGGGTGCTGTCGAAGCAAGGATGCACCCAGCAGTGCAGGCTGTATTGTACTGTAGGTATTGTATGTATTGTGCCATGTTGTTCTGTATTTTATGCTATACTGTATTTTGCATTGGGGTTTTTTGTGGTATTTACGTATAAAATTTTCGGTATTGTATTTCTTCTTTTATTTTACATATTGTATGGCTTGTATTGTGTGGTTTTAGCTGTACTGTGGTTTGTTTCATATTGTACTGGAGTATTATATCATATTTTTTACTGTACTGCGCCCCTGATCAGCGCAGCTTCTGTGCCTTGCAATGCCACCTCCCAGCCTGCTCCCGCACCCAACACTTCTTAGGAGCCAACACCTCCAAGGCACAGACCAGTGCCCGACTGCGCCTACTGCTGCTCCGGACCCACACAATGACATGGTGACGATGCAGCCCCTCAGCATATGCCTCTGATGGTTTCCAATAAATACCAATGGTACCAATAAATTCCTTGATGCTTTCCAGGGCATGTGTGTATGAAAAAAATTCTGATTATGTGGTGTCTAATGTATTGTGTTTTGTCACGTTTTGTATCAAATGGTATGGTGCAGTGTGTTCAGCATGGTATTGTTTGTATTGTTGGTCTTTATTGTAAGTATTGGTTGTACTCTAGCTATTATTTGTATTGCATTGTATTCTGTTGTATGTATTGTATCGTATTTGGTATTGTATCATACTTTGTATTATGCTTTCCATATGTGGTAAGGTAATGTACGAACTGTATTGTACTGCATTGTATGTATTGTATGGTATGTATTATATCATATTGTGTGGTAAGGCGTGGTATGGTGTATGAGAAGATGTTAGAACCTTTTCTCATGTCCGACAGAGCCAATGAGAGCTAATGTCAGCCAGCTCCAGGATGGCCCAAGGCTGAGCCCATCAGTGACAGTGATAGCTCCTCTGTGATAATATATTTAAGAAAGGGGAAAAAATGTGTGCAATGGCAGCTGAAAAGAGGAGTGAGTATGTGAGAGAAACAATTCTGCAGACACAAAGGTCAGTGATGAAGGAGGTGCTCCAGGTGCCAGAGCAGGGGTTCCCCTGCAAGCCATGGTGAAGACCAGGGTGAAGAAGCCTGTCCCCCTGCAGCCCTTGTAGGTCCACGGTGGCCAGATATCCACCTGCAACCCATGGAGGGTGCCACACTGGAGCAGGTAGATAGATGTTCCTGAATGAGGCTGTGACCCTGTGGAGATCCTGTGCTAGAGCAGGCTTCTGGCAGGACCTGTGGACCCATGGAGAAAGGAGCTCAAGATAGAGCAGGTTTGCTGGCAGGACTTCCTCCTGTGGAGGAAGAAGCTGGGACCCTGGAGTAGTCTGTTCCTAAAGGATGCACCCTGTGGAAAGGACCCACACCAGTACAGGTCATGAAGCACTGCAGCCTGTGGGAGGGACTCGTGTTGGAGAAGTCTCTGAAGGATTGTCTCCCTTGGTTAGGACCACATGAGCAGTGGTCCACTTTTAGAGCAGTGGAAAAGTGTGAGAAGTCCTCCCCTGAGGAGGAAAGAAAAGGCAGAGACAATGAATGATTAATTGACTGCAATCCCCATTACTTGCCCCTCTGTGCCAATAAAGGAGGAAGAAGGAGAGAAATCAGGAGGTAAGTTAGACATGGGAGGGGTGAGGTGAGGGTATTTTAAGATTTGGTTTTATTTCTTAGTACCCTACTCCGACTTTTGTTTGTCAATAAATTAAATTAATTTCCCATAGTTGAGTCTGTTTTGCACGTGATGGTAATTATTGTGGCATATGTAAAGTATGTAGTGTATGGTAATTATGGTAATTATTGTATTTATTGTCATGTGTTGCGTTGCAGTTTTATTTTGTATTGTATTTTGTATTTTATTATATGTACCGTATGTATGTAGTCCAGCAAACTGAAATGCAGGCATTTATAGAAGACACAGGATGGGGGAGGATGAGATTACTGTTAGAGGCTGAATTAATTGCTTAACTTCATTTGACAATAACAAATGCAAAGCAATAGTGCACGGCTTGGTTGGGGTTTAGGAGGGGGAAGAAGTTCCTTCACTTTGTGGACCTGCTTTGCATTACCTGGAGAATCAGCACCAGAATGTTTTCATTGTGCTTGATGATCTTCACTACCATCATTCCACCATCTGTCCTTGACCTACATCTGAAAGTGAAGAATTACTCTGGAGAGCGCAGATGCAAACCCAAAGTTAGGATGACCAAAGAGAAGAACTACTATATACACTTCCAGCGTATATAGGTCATGTATATAGACACGCTTTCACAGATCTAATAAAGTTAAGTCCTTGGCCTGAAAATGGTGTGTTGATACCACATTGCTGATTTTAAACTCCCTACTAAATGCTTCCTACAATTCCAAGAAGTGCATGGAGCACAGTAACAATGTAAGAGACTGTTAAAAGAAACTCTACAAAAATAATCCCGATACTGAAAAATGGGCCTGAGAAGCTCAACTAACTCATATTATCAGAGAAAGATGAGAGGTGACTTGTACTAAGGCAGAAAAGAGATATTAGGGAAATTGTAAAACAAAAGGATAATATGATTCAGCTAGAAGCTGAAATTTAACAATTTCAATATTAAAATAAGATGTAAATCTCTAGTAGGATAATTAAACTTTAAAGGAGCCTATCAGAGAGTGTGGTGGACTTTCTATAGTTTGACAACTGTGTAAAAGACAACACGTCTACAATATTAAATTGAATTCTGTAGTCTGGATATACAGCTCAGATTGTGATCAAAGATTTTGATAGTAAATGCTTGAAAACAGCAAAGACGGATTATGTGCATTCAGTATACTGTTTTGGTACACCGATTTATAGACATATATAGGTAATTTAGGGCTTCCTGCATGTTTTTAATAGCATCTCAAAATTTTGGGAATTTTATGTCAAAATATTTAAATGACAGCAGCAAGCAACATAAGTGCATGTGCAGTGCATGTCTGCACGGCACTGACCTTCTGGGGAAAAAACACGTGGTGTACTCTCTTTACCATAAATACGCTGAAACCCAGGGAAACAATGCTCTTGGTTAATAACACTTACAGCTTTTTCAAATATTGGACAAGAGCTCTTCTAGATCAGAATCTGTTGGCCTCTGTCAGTTCTTTGTTCAGTATACAACTGAGAAAGACATAGTAGTGGTGTGATGAATTACAACAGGCTCCTGGGAACTGTTTCATTGCCCCTGTTTATCATTAGAATTTGTGAAGAGGAGGGCAAAGAAATCACTAAGGCCCCCAGGCTTTGGGAATGTGCATGGACCTATGGGGCTGGAAACACTGAACGTTCCTTCTCAGCTAATGCTGCTGGTGTGGTCTCCACTGTACACAATGAGAATTTTAATGTATTCATTAATGTATTCCATAGTTTCTTCCAAATGTTTTCTTTTTTTTTTTCCTCCATCCTCTATGGCTTCTGGTTCTTGCCTGGTATTTTGGGAATCCATGTTCAGGAAAACCAGGAGAAGGATACAGGACAGAGGAGAAAATACATTTAAAAATGCAGAGAGACAACAAATAATAATTAGGAAGTTCTGGCCTGATTGTGTCATGAAAGGGATAATTGCTTCGGAGAGTAGGTAGCTTATACTCTGCAACTGACTTAGCAAAGAGAAGGTTGTGTGAATATAACAACTCTGGATCTACAGAGAACTTGCACGCCACCATTTGTTACAGCAGTGCATTTTGTGTGAATCTGCTAGGCTTCCAAAGCTACAGCAAGGACTTTGTACAATAAAACTGCTTCTATTTATCAGCAATCTATAAAAACAATAAACCACACAGCTTCTGGTTCTTTTCCTCTACTGATTTCCATATCTAGTGTGTACACTCTTCATGGTCCACAATGATTACTTGATAGACCCATTAAGTTGTCAACAGGGCATGTTTGCAGGGGGTATTCACTCTAGCTGTTACTGTTTAATTCAAATAAAGGTGGAATGGTTTGTTCAGGGTGTAGCATAGAAGCTGTTTCCCGCAGAGGCTTTAATAAATGATGGTGTGCTATAGCAAATACCAAATACACCAGATAGGAAAATAGAGTACAGAAAACCCAAGGAACTGGCCAAGTTAGACTACGGTGCAGTGTTCCAGTCAGCAAATAAATGTGGTATTAAAAAAAAATACTGTAATCAAAGATAGAAATGTAAGCTGATGTCACTCGGCTGCAGTGGATTAACTGCTACTAAATTAGGGACTGTGCTGTCAGGATAATCCTGGAATAGATTGTTTCGGTTTGGAATTAAAAGAATCGTCTGTGGGTTGTTCTTTGGTCTCCTTGGTTCTCCCCTATATTTAAATTGATTTGTCCGGGAAAAAAGTTGTTATGGCAACTTATTTTTTTCCAAAGTTAATCTGTATGTTCCAGACTTAAAAGTTACATTACTATGAAAAAGGAACTAAGGAAATATACAAACACAATTTTATTGCCTAAACATAGCTGCAGATTCCCTTTTAGACCAGCAGAGTAGTGTGTCGTGAAGAACAAAGTTAGACACACAAAGCTATTGTCGACAACACATGCACAGCTTTGTCCCTGTCGTGAGAAGGGGACGTTTATGTGGAACTTGTGCAGGGAGGGCTCTTACGTGAGAAAGGAGAGAGGAAGAAAAGTCTTAGAGACTCTGCTTTGTCCCAGAGAGACAGGAAGGACAAGTGATGACATGCTGCTGAGTGAGACTACCCTTTCCAACGCGGGCTGCTGCCAAACCCACAATGATCTCTTCTTGCTAGAGTCAACACTGCCTAAATAAAAGCCAAGATGCCTGATACTGTCACAGGCAAAAGTAAGCAAGGGGATCATGCTGCATTACTGTCCTGCCCAACTGCACACTTTGATTTTGGAGGGCTGCGTCTTCCTTCCAACATCTTATTGTGGCACACTTTATTATTACAGCCTTCAGAGGCTTATCTCTGGGAGAAGGCCTTCAGCCTTGTGTACCGCTCTACATAAAAATAGAGTCAGTAATCACCTTTACCTGAGTTTCCTACTGCGTGTGCTTACGACATGCCCGAATGAACAAAAAACTTGACTTGCTATTGTGGTGCTTAAAATCTTATGTATGTGCAAATAAATAGTATACCTTGTACAAGGACAAGAATTTATTTTTAATATGATTGAGAGTCTAATTATTGTTAGTCCAGATTTAATTATTGGAGTAAAAAAATGAATTAAGCCCGAATTCTTCGTTTTGCACCCTTTTTCCTAGTGTTACAGACACCTTTCCTTTTTGTTCCTCCAGGGTTTAAGGTTGGTAATTTCATCCTGGTGTTGTGAGGCTGTGGTGACTCATCAGTATCTGAGGTCCTTCACTAAGAACAGTATTACATTTCTGTCAATATTTTTTTCCTTTTTCCTCTAAGTTTCACCTGGGATAATTTCTTTTTGCTTGCTGAGGCACTTTTTCACATTTGCTCCTTCTTCATTGATCTGCAAGTCCATGTTATTTCTGAATTTACCCTTTTATGTGCCTATTATGAAACTTTCTGTTCTCTTTATTACCCTAAACCCAGTTTAGTCTGGCTCTAAGTATTTCTCTAAGTGACTGTTGGTAAGTTGCTTAATACCCATTGGGTTACCAGTGCCAGTTTTCTGCCTTACCTCGTCTCACACCATGCCTGTGCTCCTCTGCACTACATCCTGTGTCTCTACTTGTGAAACTCCCTCCTACCGTACCAGGTTATCTATTTCTATACGGTACAACATTGTATTAGAGCCATAAATGTCTCATCCTATAGAAAAGAAGGGCTTGCTACTGCTACTTATGTAATGTTACAGCTGTGCCATGAGAAGAAAGTAAGTTAAACCAGCAAAACTGCTTTCATCGCTAAACCAGGCAAAACATATCTGCATGCAGGTCAAGAAAAAATCAGGCAGAGGAAAAATGAGAAATCTCAGCCCTGAGGACTTGCAAATTAAGTACAAGGCTTATGGCCTGTAGCCAGCTCTGGCAATATTGTATTAAATACATGGGATACACGGACACAGAATGCCTGGGTTATTGCACTAATTGTCTACAGAAACTACTTCTTCTTGCTCAGCTCCAAGTTTGTCAATACTATCATTTCAGTCTTGAAGCTGTTTACCTTCTACTTTCCATGATTCTGGGGATCAGCTGGCCTTGTTTTAAAATGTGTTGTGGATATGAACTTGAGGTTTTACAAAGTTCTCAGTCCTCTTCCCAGAAAGAAGACTTATTTCTAGGTTTTGTCTTTCTTCATCTGCTCTAAAGAACAATTTTTACATTCTGATTCCATTTAGAAAACATTTTTAATTTTCACAAACTATGACTGGTGTTTTTTCAAATCATACAGGAGTCCAGCAGACAATGGTGTGTTGAAGACTTTAGGTCTACCTCAAAAAAAAAAAAATTACAATCTGAAATATTCTCATAGTTTATATTGCTCATTCCCCATTGAATTCTCCGGCAGCCTCTTTGTGGAAGTTAGCCAAGTATTTTGATACAAGCTGATGCTTCACGCTCAAATTTGTTTTGCATAGGGACAATGAAAACTCTCCCTTCTTTCCTTCTCATTGAAAGAAAACTATTTGGACTTTTGCATCAATTTCCAGGACAGGAATAAATTTTTCTCAAATGGCAGGAATGATTTATGCAGGTCTGGTTTTGGAGTTAGACTGTTCATGCTTGAGTGCATGTAGGAGTGTGCCTCCTGTGTCTGTACTCTGTCAATGAAGAGACTTGGTTTGAGAATTCTTCCAAATATTTGTGGTTTTTTCACCCCTTGCAATAAGTAAAAAAAAGGAAAAAAAAAGCATCTAGACTGCTTCATTATTTGCTGATTTAATTCCTAAACGTACTTGCAAAGTGCTACATGGATTTTTCACACTATCCTTCGGTCAATACTCTGCCTTTAGGGGACTTTATGATAATGAAATCTGCTATAACAGGACTCGGTGAGTTATACTGTACATACACGCTGCATGATTGGGAGGAATTGAAGTACGGAAGTAGGAATGAACAACAAAAGAAGATCTTAACCAAAGTGTGTGCTTTGAGGAACCTTTGAAACAATTCATCAGTGTAGGCTCAAAGATTCAGTTTGTGCTTCTCAGCTTATTTCATCAGACTCTATTAGGTAGTGGAAAGAGAAACTAAAATGCCAACATGAAAGAAGCTTCAGCTTGCACCTGTCACATTAAAGAGACTCTGTTAAAATAGTGGTAAAAAGCATCTGTCAGGGGCTTTGCTGGATTTATCCAGAAAAGAATAGCTTTCCTCATACTCATACAGAGGCAGTGAGAATTCATTAGTCCTGGGCCCTGAGTAAGCAGGATTCTGCAAATTTAGCTCTCAGATTGTAACATGCAGTGGTATCACCTTGTTAAGCGACGAATTTCTGCAAACATAGTTTTTGAAGCTCACTGCACAAGGTTTTTCAATTGGTTTTTTTCTTTTTAGAAAAAGCTCGGCACACTCACACAAAATTGTTTTGCCCTTCTTGTAAGTGTTCTTAGTGATTCTGAAGTGCAGCTCTATGTAACTGCATTTTCATCTTCGGTATTAGTATTATACTTCCTCAGGATTTTTGTGGCTAATGTGAGAAAACTAAATTAGCCTGCAAAAAGCCTGTCTTTTATGTAACTACTATTCCACATCTTGAAGGCATTTCATCCCTTTCTATTTTTCAGCCATCTAATTGCCGCACTTTCTTGGTATGTTTTGACTGAACTAGTTCCTCCAAAACCAGTGTTTAAGGCTTTCTTTGCTATGTGTTTACCTCTGGCCAAATTCTCTGATTTTCTCTGGTATAGGAGTAAGACCTCTTAAAGGAAAATGAGAATGCAGTATTTCTTTATTTGGTCAAAACACAATGCAAAATCTGAGTTCAAGCAGGTATGTTTTAGCCACCTTGCAAGGCTACTTTCAGTAACTTAAAATGGGCACTAGTTTTCTCAACAAGAAGGGCTAACAGTCCCTGTCTTCGCAGGGTACTGTTGTTTAAGTATGAAACGCTAGGAATCCACTTCTGAAACTCTAGAACTATTGTTTTTGAATAGTGTGAATGGAAGCTGTGAATTCTTCCCACTAGCTTTGCTGGGAATTGAAACTTGTTTCTGTAGCCAGTTTGAAAACTGAAAGGTAGCTTAAGCGACAGTTTGCTCTCAGAGGAGTTTTCTCTCCTCCAAGAGGTAAACAAAACAAACTAAAGTGCTCAGGCTGGGAATGAATAGAGGGCTTTACACACCACTTATGGCCACAGCCAAACAAGCAGGCTCGACTAGGGTGATCGAAATTAACTTAATTCAAAACAATGAAAACCATCAATAAATTATGGTAGGATAAAGAATGAACAGTGAGATCTTAAATACTTATACGTACACCTTCCCTGCACTCCACCCCTGGGCTACTTCGAGCCCTCACACACAGGGTCAGTGCCGGAGGTGGGGCTGGAGGGCAGGTGGGCATGATACAGGAGGTGGTGGTGGTGCAGTCCTTTAAAGCTCTGGCATGAAATTCTAAGGCTGGTCTGTGGGACAGACTTCCTCTGTCCCTGTAACCCTCTCTCACCCCACAGGAGGCAGCTTGGCACGGCCGCCTTTGCTCCATGTGGGGACAGGGTGTCCACTGCTCAGGCTGGCTTCTCCAGCACTGCACCGTCTGGTTCCAAAGCTCAAAGCCAGCAGGTTTCCAGGGGTATTTCCAGGTTGTTCCACATTCCAACGGTGCCAGCATTATCAGCTTTCACCTTTTGTCTTCTTCCTCGCTGGTGATTAATCTCTGTACATGGGTGTCCCACGTTCCTGCATCCCAGTCCCTCTTCCTTCCACCCCTGTCAGTAACCAACAAAGTTAAAAGTCTACTTGGCACCTGGAAGATCTTTACTGTCCCAGGATATAGCTGAAGAAAAGTTCTTGTTGCTGAGGTTACTGCTTCAGTGGTTCTCTCTTTTGTCCTTCCCCTTCTGAACAAAAATTGCATGCCAAAAGGGAGCAATGTGGTCGGAGCTTCCTAATTTAGGGTGTTATTCACAGCGGTGTTGATTGACAGGGCTCGGGCCAGGGGCGGGCACAAAATTGGACCCAGGGGCTGCATTACACGGGTCCTGTAGCCTCTTCCCCCACACTTCCTGAGCACACCATAACGAAAGGTGACAAACCTCCTTTCTCACCCAAACAAGGAACAAGGGGGAAGAGCCGAAATTCTAAACCACGACAGTTTCCAATAAGATGACTGGCAGAGTGGAAAGGTGAAATGTTTGGAGAGTTTGCTGGATTTAAGTTTTTTAAAGTTTCTATAGGGATTAGATTTGTATCACAAGAGTTTTCTGAAATCAGAAGCCTAAAACAAAGCAGAAAGAAAGACACTGGATTTTTACCTGACATTTAGGGAAAATTGGAAAAACCTCATCTCATGAAGTTGCATAGTAATTGTTCTGTATCTGCTCACAAGCATGGGCCATCTGTCACCATCTTAAGCCCTGACCAACCTCTAAGAGCTGAACTGGCTTTGCCAAGGGCCCTGCCCGTCATCTGTAAGTATGAGAGAGGATTCAGACTTCAAACCAGCCTGTTTGTTCTCTTTTTCTCTTTCTTAAAGCACTTCTACGTTCAGTGACCCACAGGCACCTTTGCACTACTCCTGTCCTGCGTCAGGGCTCCTTCCTCCCACAGTTCCTGCAGAAAGCGCTCATAGCAGAGACAGCAGTCAGGCAAACAATATGTTAATTAACTGCCTAGTCTGTGACTTTGGGGTTTTTGAAGAAAGTAAAGGTTTTGAAGTAAGCTCAGTCTCATTTTTCTTCTACCATTAGCCTCTGAGTCATTTGACTATTGGGCCAAACCCGAGCTCCAGCTCACTCTGCACAGTGTCTTTGAAGTCAGTCTTTGTGCCTGGGATAATAAATTGAGTGCTGTCATGTAGTCAGCTGAATTTGTCTCTGTCCCTTGCGCATGCAGTTAATAAAAAAAGTGATTTAAGATTTAGATTTCTAGTTCACTGGTGACGAGACTACGTGAAAAGTTAGGGCTGCCCGGGGCTGGACTTCCTTTGGGTGCTGGCAAAAGGCAATTTTTTGTCTGTTTAGTCCTTGCAAGGACACATAACATAGCTCTACAGCAGAACTGTAAACTCAACTGCAAAAAAAAACAGAACTGCAAAACTCAAGCTTGATAGACTTAGGAATACTCAGGAGATTATTCTCAGTTTTGCGTTGCTTCAACAGCCCTTTTATCTGGGAGGTTACTGGATTTATATAGGAAGGAAGAAAACAAAGGCTTGGAAGTATCTTTCGCAGAACAGGAATGAGCAGGATACTCTCCTCATAGCAATAGTCTTAGCAATTTGTCCAGCTTTAGAGCTATCAGAGCTGCAACATTATTACTTACTGGGACAGATTAAAAACTCACTCTGAATCATTTCAGTAGGAGATTTAAATCTTAATGCTGATTGAGATAGAGATTCTCTATAGCATTGACTGCCCTATATCATGACAAGCAAGCTGCAACTGCATATAATAATCATTAAAGAACATTAAAGTAACTAAAACATTAGAAGAGAATTACCAATTTGAACAGCTGTAGGAAGATTTTTCTTGTGACATGACTAGATGTGATTGCAGAGTCCGAGACTCATTCTAACTACATTATGTTCAGAGATGCTTGAAGTTTGTCTAGATGTCCCCTAGCCATAACAGAATTCTGTCAGTCTTAAAATGAGATCTACTTCACAGCATTGATAACATGTGAAGAAGTGATTGTTGGTGGAGAAACAGAAGGAGACTAACACGAGAGCTGCGAGGTGGTTTAAAGGTGAGGTAGCAAATGAGGGTCTCTGGCTAAGCATTTGGAGTGGAAAGATTAAACAAGCAGTCAGTCAGTAGCAATCTTTGGGTGTCTGGTGTCTGAAAGCTGACTTGGGAAATTATAATGCTTTTGTATTTTGATAACGACCATCGGGTGTTGTTAGGATAAAGCTGTGCATATTTTGTCTGAAATTGAGCAATAAGTGAATAACAGTCCTATATCAGACACATGTGACTGTTCACTCAACTCCTGCTTAGATTTTGGCTAGCCCAGCTCTTGCTAAGCGTGCTGGAAGCAGCACCATCATGTCAAATGAGAGCATCATGAAGGCAGGACAGGTGGCCAGGAAAAGCTGAAGGGCATTTTGCAGCCATGATCACCTGCAAACTTCTATTTCCAGCAGCCATTCTCTTTTGCCAGGCATCTTCCTCAGAATCCACCAATTTGTGGAAAAGGCATAGCCCACACCTCCAGACCTGAGGGTATAAAACATCAGCTTACCCAAAATACTTTTGAAGCAGATCCAACAGCAGCTGTACTGCTGAGATTTTAACGATTCCTGGTGTGATATAGAGGACACCTGCACCATGACAGAGTAGGAAGGATGAGAACTCTCACCCTCGGCTAGGTAACTAATTCTTTTCTTTGGTTCACAGACGCATGATATTAAGAGTTAAGAGTTTTAAGTTACGAAACCTTATGACTTGAATGCTGAATAAGTGAATTAATATGATAGACTGGTCTGGGCAAAATGGGATTGAACCCCAGTTTGTTATGTTTATTATAGTGCTTAAAAAGCTTATGAAATAATGTTTAAATCACAGAGAATGTGTCCTCTAAATTTGAGATATCCAAACGGACCTTGACAGACATGTGTGTGATTTCACGGGGGAGATAAGAGTACTGCAGCTTCAGGCTGCCAGTCAGCCATGAACGCCCTGCTCATGGCTTTTAACTTTGATATTTGATAGATTTGGGGGAAAAAAAAAAAAAAAAAGTTCTAGGAGCTTTGGTGTTTAGGAATCCATCACCTCTTCCCCCACAACCAAAAGAAAAAAAAAAGAAAAAATATCTGCGTGCTGATCTTTGTTATTAACATTAGAGAACTCTGTGGATAGGCATATTCATCAAAGGCAAGGTGCTCCGTGTGATAAGAGCATTAATCATGACTGCTTCTACACAGTTAAAATGGAGAAGATTACACTTTACTGAAACTTGTTTATAAACCAGTAGCTGCAGTCCTGTTTCAGTACCCAGGGGATGATGTCTATCTTCTTTGGAACCCAACCTAATGTTTAACCTAAACCCAGTCAGTACTTCCAGTAATAGATCTCCTAAAGTATGCAGCAAGGTCTGGTCTCACAATTTGTCCTCCCCAAGAGAAGTATTTCATGGCCCCATCATCCTCAAAGCCAGTGCTGAGATCTTCCAAGCCTTTTCAGCTTCTCTATCGCTCTTCCAAGCTACATTTAGATGTCTTAGTTAGTTCAATTGTAATGATTTAACTATTTGGAAAACTTATGGCATATAAAGCTAGAAGGAAATTGATAAAATGTGCACTTGTTCCTTGTAGGTAACTGTAGTAAATCATGGATCTAGGCAGCTTAGCACATTCCAGGTCATAACTACCACTCAAAATTCTCATTATTCATATGGTCAAAACACTGATTGGACTTGGGAGAAGTTCTACACCACCATTTCTCCAGCTCTGTTGTTCTGCGGCATCTGTTTCTCTTTTAGAGAGACACAGACACAACTGGGCTTGCTCTCCTGATTTAAAAAGATTATGACTAGCCAAATTCTGCTCTCCCACCCTTTCTGTTCCTCTGCTGGGATTTTTCCAGTTTAATATTACAGCCTTAAGAATGCCTTATATATGTTTCTCAATATCTATGTGTTTTAATGCCTGACAAGATATCCTTTGGATATGTTGGTGCCATCTCAAAAGATGCTGCACTCTCCTATTTAAGAAGCTGAAATGAACCTTAAGTTAGTATTTTTGATGATCCACTCCAAAATTTTCTCCTACAAAAAGACACACATTCTAATTGGCAATGAATGTTACATTTGTGTTACACTCGTAATAATGAAACAGAAATAATAAATTTACATAGTTTCCTGAACTTTTGCATTAGCAGTAGGAAGGACTTCTTACAGCAGTGGAGGCAGCTCTGCTTAGGCTTGCAGCAGCCACTTTGAAGCATTAAAGAAAATGAAAGAAGTCGCAGGCAAAGAACAAGGGAATATCAGTGAGTGGGAAGCAACAGTAGAAGAAACTAGAGATTATTTGAGGTTGAATTGGAGTGATAGAAAAGTATTTGTGTGAGAGATTTTCTGGTTAAATTATGAATCTTTGAACTGTCATGGATTATAGTTTCGACATCAACTGAATAACTTCGATGCATTACATTAATCACATTCAGGAAATTGTTGATGTCAGCAGCTCCAGTCTATTGGCATGGTAATGACTGGTGGAGATCCCTCAGTCACAGAAGTGGTTTGTCCAAAAACTTATGGAGCTAAATTTCTCTTCTCTGGAAGTACAAGGAATGTAGATCCCTGATGCTAAACCAACACATCAACTGAAAAATGTCTTTCTGCTTTTTGGTAGGACTTCATGTAAAATAAAAGGAGAACATGTTGGGAACAGGCATGGATCAGGACTAGTTTCTTCCATTCTGGCAAGAATCAGAAATAATCTGCTCTCATGCTTGTGGGCCACTCACATGAAAGTAGCAGATTGAAGAACATGTTGGTCAGTTTCCTGCTGGAGTGGAATCAGGATTTGTAACTCCTAAGTTTGAGCCTTGAACAATAAGTATTGGTCCTTTGCTTACAGAATTTATGAATATTTTGCAGGAGAGAGAATCATCTGTCTGGAAGCATGTGGGCTGACTGCTGAAGCTTGAATCCTTCACACGTTACAGAGCTGAGAGAATGGAGGGGATAATTACAGAGAACTCAAGGTAGCTTTGCAAGCTCTGATTTCAGTTCTGGCCTTTGCACTTCTGGCAAACAAGGAGGCACTTGTCTGGCAGTTATCTTCACTGGGACTGTATCAAACATCCTGAGCACGAGAGACAGAGACTTCCCTAGCAAAGGGCACGTCATGCCAGCAATGACGTTCAAAACCATGCTTGGAGAATCATTCTGTGCATTTGCATATGTGCTTTTACAGCACGAAATCTACCTACTTTTGGGTGTCATATGGTACATCTGTACAGTCTCTGCTGTTTGAGAGGGACATGTTCCCTTTCAAGAACGCTATTGGCCCCAGAGGTGAGTTTCCAGTCTGCCTGATTTGTATTTTACAACAGTTTTTAGTTGTCCAGTCTAAGCCAGTGAGAGAAATAGATACAAAAGATCTGAGTTTGTTTGTAGGGCACTGTTTGATCCAGGGGAAACTGATTGCATCAAGGAGGAAATCAAAAGGATATCGGAAATTAACGGAGGCAAATACAGAACGGAAATAATACCTGTGATCTGGCCGACAGCCAGTACCCAAGGAAGGGTACTGTGAGCAAGCTTTACAAGGTCATCTGTGGAATGCTCTGTAAGCTCAGCATGCTACACTTCGTTTTTCCCAGTGACTTTGAGGTATTATTCCGTGATGCAAGAGAGCTGCCTGAAGAGAAAAGCCCTTTCCTACCTCACCCTGCATGGGGACTGAATGGAAAAATACTGTCTTCAGAGAAAGGAACTGATTGTGCTTTTTGTAACTCATGATACCCCTAATATGTTTGACAGATTGGGGATTTCAGATACTTAAATGCAGTGATAAGTTACTACTGTGGCTATGAAGGAGTTAAAAATATTCAAGATATCCCCAGAGCGAAGATTAACTGGAACGACATTAGGAATGAACTATGTAAATTTGGGTAATGAAAATCAGATGGAAAAAAACCCGAAGACTTAGCAGAGTGGTGATATTGTCAAAGTTTTGTTCTCAGCACTTTTTCTGCTTGGAAATTCTATGT
>NW_010428373.1:27055-45619 GCF_000710305.1 Buceros rhinoceros silvestris | reverse complement strand
TCATGTTGCTGCTGTCTTCGTGTTCAACATATTATCTGTATTAATAAATGAAATTACCTTTCTGAAGGAATAGTGCCAGAAGGGAAAAGAGATCACAAAATATGATTTAATAAAATCTTTGTTGCCTTAGAGAAATGAAACCAGGTTCTTAACAATCCAGGACGCTTCAGGCTTTTTTCCTTCCCTGCCCTCGCTCTTTTTTAGTCATCAGCTTTTAAGCCTTCCATCCTATGAAGTACCTTTTTAAGACTGAAAGCAAGGGGTGTTTAATGATAAACTGAGACCAGCGCCTAGTTTGTCTCATTTGGAGTGGCGCTTTCTGGGTTCTTCCAGCTGTTCCACGGGAAGCTCTCCTTCGTGCCTGCAGCGTTGTACTGTAGCGCTTCACCTTTCCCGGCTAGCAGGACGCCTGCCGAAGTCGGGCCGGCGCCGCTCGCACAAAGGCAAGGGTGGAGGCCAGGCCATGGGCTGTGCTGGGGAGCCACCAAGGAGCTGGGCAGCGTTCAGTGACGGCTTGTTGCACGGTCGGGCTGGCAGGTGCTGTAGATCAGGACCTTGCTCCCTGAGCTGGAGATCCTGCCAAATTAGATTTGTTAGCTGGAGACCTGTTGCCTGATAATTTTAGTGTAGACTTGTGGTTGGCCACGAGTCAGGCAGCAGCAGTTTCTGTGTTCTTTGCAGCGAGCTGGGGGTTAAGGTTTGGTAGGAAAGTGTTTTATCTTTATTTTGCTCAAAAGAGTAACGGGAAAATGGAGCGCTACTTGTACAAAGGTTTTCACCTATTCTTTCTGTAACCATTGTCTGCTTTGGTAGGCTTTCAGTGTTTCAGGATGCTGTCAGTTTTGCCTGAAGAAAAGAGGAGAATTATTTTTCTCAATCCTTATAATCCTCAGCCTCAGATAAAGCCAGGGCAGGGTATGGTGTGCTAGGAGGGAGGTCAGTTTGGTGCATAGTCACCTCGTTGCTGGATGGCGTATTAGAGCAAATAAAGCTGCCATGGTTGTCAGGAGAGAGGGAGAGGCAGTGCTGGGATTTGTCTTTTTTGTTTGTTTTTCTTAATCTGGTCAAAGACGTTCATGAGGAGCAGAGTCTAGTTGCTCATTTGTGAGTATCAGATTAGTATCAGACCTGTAAAGATAGTGCTGATAACTTCAAAAACTTAAACTACTGGAAAAATTAAAGTCCAAAAGTAGTGTCTTCCCAAAGCGACTTCTACCTTAGAAGCATTGAGAACTCTAAGTTCTTCCTCTCCCTGTTTGTCCTGGAGCTGTCTCTTGGTGATCTGCACTCCCGCCCTGCCTGCAGGCTGCATCCCTCTGTGTTCATCCCTCGGTACCTCGAAGAGGTCAGGACAGCTTTCCCTGCGTCCCTGCCTCTGGCCCCTTCTCAGGGATGTCGCATATCAGGGCACCCGTAGGGTTGGGCTGGATGTGGCATGTATCCAGCGCACACACCCAGAGCCCTGGGCTTGCCAGGCGGGCACGGTTATTGAGGATTATTAGACTGGGAGGTTTCTCGGTCATTTCTGAAGGGTGTGGACCTTCAAGATAGTCTAAGAACACTTCTTACATGCGAGTGAAAGAAGAGTTGACAGAGATGTATGAATCTGACTCCATGAGTAGCAAAACTGAGTTTTTCTCTGAATGTCTTCTCGGATTGTACTTCCTTGATGTTCAGGTTGTTAAACTTACGCGGGGTATGAAATTTGGTCCAGAATACATTAAAACGCTATTGCAGTGTCCGAGCCAGTAGCAATTATTTCTCAAAACTAACAGAAACAAGTTAAACTAAAAAAAAAAAAACCAAACCATGATGCTCGGTTTTAGAAAGAGCCAAGGTGAGATAATTCAAAGCAGTCTAGCTTCCACCACTAGTAACATGTTGAAACATGGTAAAAATATTTACAAGCATCTGTGCATTGATTCAACAGCTTAATATTGTTCCAAAAAGGAGGGTGAGGGGGAACCAGCTCTATGTGAGACATGAAAGCAGCTGAGAAATACGTAAGAGCTGGTATTTTCTCCATCCTATTGAACTAAAGTGGAGGAGTATTTTGGACACCAGACTTCAGAATAGAGTGAATCTGCCCAGGAGAGAATAGAGGAAAGCAAAAAGTGCAATGTAAATTCAGGAAATCCTGTTTTCTGATTTGTGACGTGAGATTAAAGAACTGGGAACTGAGACAAGAAAGTGAGTAAGATGCATGGTAAGTTTTTCATATATATATGAAGCATAATTGAGAAGAAAAGGGAATTAAACTGTTTGAAGAGAGCATTATCAACATGACAAAGAGGGAGCTGTGGTTTGAGGTTAAGACATCTTAATACAGGCGTTTGAGATTCTGTTACGATAAATGGAGATGTGGTGGATGCAGAGTGTGCCATGGATCAAATTGTCTTTTGAAGCAAATCCCCAGAGTGTGTGAATCTGATCCTTCCTGGGTGAAACTGTGTTGGGAGGTGCATCATCTGCTCAAGGGTGTTTGGTCTGTGGATCCAGGTGGATTCTGGTCTGAAGTAAGAGCCACAAAACGTGGGTTGTGTAGCGTTGGGTTCTCAGCAGCAGCTGCTTTGCTCTACAGATGCTCTCCTATGGGGCTTACAGACTAGACGTAGCTACAGCCAGTGGAGCCCAGAGAAAAGCAGCAGATATGGGCTGGCTTTGGGGCAAGCTGGACTGCTCCCTGATGTCTTTGTATCGGCTGTGTTCTGTGGAGTATGGCAGAAGTCTAGGCACTCAGCGTTCATTTAGACATGTGGGTTTGTGTGCCTTGATCTGTGTGCCTTAATTCAGTGTGCCTGAAACTGAATCTCGTCCAAACAGCACTACGATCAACTTGCAAAGAGCTAAAACTTGGGAAAACAAAACGAGGATCAAAATTAACAAAAATTTTTCATCTGTGAGACTGTTTTCTAGGCACCACCTTAGGTTAGCTAGTGGGGCTGTGGGACCTCCATCGCTCCTTTTGGAGAACAGGTTAAACAGTTGTCGGGGAGCACTTAGTGTAGTTTGTCCTGCCCCAGGGCGGGGAAATGGACTGGTAGATAACCGTGAATGGTTCCTTCTGCCCAATTCTCTAAGCACGGAAGATCTTCACTTGCCCATTGTTTCCAGCACCAAACTGACTCACAGGAGGCATGAGATCCAAATCTCCCAACACACCACATACGTGAGAGACCACATTTCTAGGACTTACTCTTTCATAGTGCAGCAAACATGGACACTTACCTTCTTCTTACTCAGTCCTCACCTTCATACTGTAAAACTGAGGTGTGCATTCAAAATCTGTCCTTTAGTCACTTCCTGACTGTAGATGAACATGGATTTGGGCAAGAGCAGCCTCACATTCCCTATACGCAGCAGTCACGCCTTTCTTCTCTCCTCTGGCTTACTCCTACTGCTTTCCTGTGGTATTTCATTCCGTTTCTGTTACTTCAGGCCTCAGGTTTTCCACCTCATTTTCTGTAACCATCTAATTTCTTCTGGCAATGTCTTCTCAGCCTGTGTCATCACTAGGTGTCATCAGTGGGTGTCTGTTTTCAGTGTCAAGGCTGTGAATCACATGGAATGACAGACAGGGCTTTTCTGCTCTTACTAAACCACTTAATAGGAGGCAGTGCTAGGATGTTTAAAAAAAAAAAGGACAATTCAGAATTTAACACCTGTTGGATATGTGACTTTCCACTTTCTCTTGAGAAGTGCTTCCTCTTAAAAATCTTGAATCCTTGAAAAATTGTCAATAAAAATGCAGGATCCCTTCTTATATTTGTTCCAAATGTCTTTAGGTATCTTGTAAATAAAATCGCCATTGTTAAACACCTTTCATTGATGTTTTAAACTCCCTTATGAGATTGAAAAGTGCAGAAGTATTTTTTCCTGTGTTAGCAATAAAACAGAATTTTGAGGCTGCTTTGCAGCATTTGCAGAGATTGTTTTTTACTTATCGTAATGAAAGACTTTCCATTGATAACGACTGATGGGATTTTCTCTGCTTTCTTGGTATCTCAGTGGAAGGCCTGCCTATTCTCAAACTTCAGATACTTTTGTTTATACTGTGGTTCTCAGGTTTCCAGTACAAGGAAGCTTCTGACCTTGTGCGTCTCATCTCCGTTCAGTATTAAGAAACACTTTTCCCTTCAGTTTACCAGTAAGAGCGAACAAGGACGTTCATATTCTGACAACTATTCACCTTCCAAAAGGTTTGCAGCTTCTATTGGAAAACCTTGATTACAAACCAGGCCTCTCAAAATTGTACCTCTTGCTGGTACAATCTCATTAATCATAAAAATAAATCCTCAAATCCATATAACTAATAAAACCGAATAAGGTTAAGAACATTCACGAAAACAGCTTGGTCTGTGTAAAATCCTGTAGCCCTCACAACCCATATGCCATAGGGAACTTAGTGCTGGCTGATTTTTGTCTTCAGATTAGGTACACTGGGAAAATTGCCATTTGAAAAAGTTTTGTTGTGTGCAAGTTGAAACAGCAGTCTGCTACATTGCTCAACAGTGCTTTGTGTGGGAAAGAGATAACATCTCTTAAAAAAACCCAAAACTTGTCATCGATACAGCAAGGCTGAGTCAGAGGGATGAATCCCTATTCAGGGAGCCCAGTCAACAGCCTAGAAACCAGAGAGGATATAAAGAAATACTCCCTGAATTAATCCAGTGGGAAATCACCTTTTGTGTGCCTGCTTTGCCTTAGCCATTAGTATACATAAAAAAAATAAAAATCACTTACGGTACAAACTGTAGGTGGATGTAATAGTTCTGGGAACAATAAAGGTATCCTCTACCTAAACAGAGCTCAAAAGCTCTGTTTGTTGGTTTTGCGTGTTGTAATCGCCTACTCTGTTGCTGTTTCCCAGTGCCGACATTTTTGCACTGTTTGAGGGGGGGGTTGTTTTTTGTGGAGTCTTTAGTGCTGGGGAGTGGATGTAAACACAAGGTCTCTGGTGATTTGGCTGAGGCTCCAGTTCCTTCCAGTTAAGATGAGGCACCACACTGAGGAGTTTAAGGGCTTACATAGTGACACTGGTGTGTGAAGAGATGGACGGTCCCCACACTGGATGTTGGTGTGTAGGGATTTGTCAGAGCAAGCATGACTTGCATCCTAGCATGCACGTGTCTCTGCGTGCCCACACTCCAAGAAGGACATTGAGGTGCTGGATTGTGAGAAAGAGAGGTTGAGGGGAGACCTTATCACTCTCTAGAACTGCCTGAAATGAGGTTGTAGGAAGGTTGAGGTTGGTGTCTTCTGCCATGTAACAAGTGACAGGATGAGAGGAAATGGCCTCAAGTTGCACCAGGGGAGATTTAGGTTGGATATTAGGAAAAATTTCTGTACAGAAAGGGTTGTCAGGCATTGGAACAGGCTGCCCAGGGCAGTGGTGGAGTCCCCATCCCTGTTTGAAAGACATGTAGATGTGGTGCTGAGGGACAGGATTTAGGGACCCTGGCAGTGCAGGGTGAATGGTTGACTTGATGATCTGTAAGGTCTCCCAACCAAATGATTCTGTGATTTTGCATTGTTTAAGTAAGGCGATGGATGGATGGGTGCATTTGTCCTCCCAGCAAGGTGCCAAGTAGAGACCTGCTTCTGTCCATTACACTTTAGATTTTTTTGATCAGTCCTTGCTTTTAAACCTTACTTAACCTGTTCTGTTCTCTGATGGGGTTGGTAACCCACCACGCCATGTATAATCCATGATTTGCCCAGGAGAGGGAGCTTCCTCAGGGTGCTCCTGTACTCCTTGTACTTCAGTCAGTGGCAAATTCCTGTTGTTTTGGAATAGTGAAACACTATTCAGCACTAAAAAACGGTAGTTTAAAAATGGCTATAAAATCTGCATTTACTGGGGTGGGTGGGAGATTTATTGCTTATTATTTGTTCCCTGGTATTAATTGCTTATTTGTTTCCTGCCGGGAAAAAAATAGAAAACATATAATAATAGTATATGTTTTTAATGTGAATAGTTATGGGTGAATTTTTCGGAAACTATTATAGATTACTACTATACTAATAGTAAATATTAATTGATAGAGGTCAGATATCCTCTTCCTTGTGACTTTGCTGCTCTTACGAGGCAGGTCACGTCAGTTAGGTTTTAGTACTGTTAAAGTGACGTGGAATTAATAATGATTATCATAACTTCCATTGCAGATCTGTTTGAATTATGGAAATGGACTCTATGTGAAGGTAGGAAATAATGGAAAACTGCTTTGCTTTGTCAGTGCCTGGAGAAGGGTTCTCTGAGCAAAGGGTCAAAGGCATGCCTTACCTCAGCTGATAAACATCCTGAGATTTACTGTGGTCTGAAACATCAAAGCTGTGTAATGAATGGTGAAATGAAAGCCGAAATGTAAGTGAATAGATTCAAACTGAGTGGAGCTCAACTTTGAGAAACTGCCCCTAAAACATCAAGTTTGTTTGTAGATACCTTCTTTTACCTCTCTGTCAATGAAATCAACTACTATTATGGAAGATCTTAATCTGGAAGCCAACAGACATAGTAGGGACTAAGCTGGACAGAGCAGTGAAGGCTGTCATGCAGACTTAAGAATGAGAGGTAGCTGAGCAAGGTTAGCAGAGACAGAGAGAAGGCTGGGATTGTAAGCAGGATAATAAGGCAGAAATGGTGATTCAAAAGAGTTTTAGTGCCAGACTTCTTCCCACGTTTGATGACAAGCACTTAAACATTCAGGACAGGTATATTATCATTAACCCCAAGGTCATGAGAACTTGTTCATGTATTTAAAGCCTGCCTTACCTAATTCTGTCTTGATGAAAAGGCTAGTGTAGTTTTCCTCTTCAAACAGCTTGAGGAGTGTATAGCTCTTAGATTGTGGCTCAGAGGGCTAATGCTGCTCCATGATTTTGAAGCTGCTAGCTATTGAAAGAGCAAAAGCTATTGAGAAGTCTGGGCTACAGCAGCAATAAAGCGTTCATCTGAACTGGCTAAAGGTAATGCTGACATCCAACCTTGTATTTTCACAGGTTTATGATCGAAATGGCAGGAGTGGCATGTTGTCTCATCCCAACAGCCTAGTCAGACAGAAGCGAGAATGGACAGTCCCTCCAGCTGTCATACGGGAAGAGGAGGACAATTCCTATATGAACCCAATTGCTAGAGTAAGCCCAGAAAAGAGACGAATACAGAATACACATAAAAATAGAGATGAAAATGTAAAACAAGGGTGTGGCTGCCCTAAACACTTGCACAAATATGTCTTTAATTTTAAAGAACCGTTGAATGGCAGTTGAAGATTGACACATCCTCTCCCTTCCTGCCCCCCTCCCCCCAGTCTCTCATCTTTTCCCAGCCACCAGTTTTCATAAAGTTTTTGGGAATGCAGCATCTTCAAGCTCTTTCACTCCACCACCCCTACTCAGCAGAGGTTGAACTTGGCAAATTGGTCCCAAAAACTGCTGGTGGTGACTGGGCAGAAGGGTGTACATGGATCATGATTATGAATTTCTAATTTTTTTAGGAAACAGAGTTTAAAATACCCAAGGTGTTACCTTTTGTGCAAGGGTGATCCACATTTTTTTGTGTTTCAGTACCAGTGTTGAAACCTGAATTCACCACTCCTGTCACTTCAGCATATAAAGCCCTCTGCTAGGGCTGCCCTTGATGGTGATCCTGACACAGTGCTCATGTGCTTTTCCAGATGTTCCAGCTATTTGCTGACAGCAGAGGAAGAGTATGATCTTTATTGTAGGCAGACTTTACTACCTGTTCCTCCGCAGACCTTTCTTCCTGTGCTCTATCACTTCCTCAGTTCTGGTTGTGCTCACTGGCTTAGGTCTAATCTCCCTTAAACTGTAATATTTTATTTCCAGGCTGTGCGCAAGTAATTTCAGTCTCCCCTGCTCAAGTCACTGTTCCAGACCTTTTATATTTTTGTCCACATTTTATTCAACCCCATCTGTTGGATCAGCCAGTTCCCCCCTCCTTCCTTCATGCCAGCTTTTCACCTTATCACCGTATTTTTCTGGCCTTGCCTTGCACTTGTACCCTATCCCTCTCCCTTTTCTCCAAGAAGTCCCAATTTTCTTTTCCCACAGACCTCCACCCTTCAGGGCTCTTAACTGTTGAGCTGCCCATTGTGTTCCTTCATCTCCCCACACCAAATCCTCAAGCAGAACATCTGCACATCTTTCTGCATTTGTCTCAATATCTACACACTCAGAGTGGTGCATGGAAATGTCTTTAGTTTTTTGTTTGTTTGTTCATTACATTTTTCATTGCATTTTTAAATGTGGTTTTATTTACCAAATGTAATCTGTTATATTCCTGCCAGATACATTCTGATCTTGAAGCTACAGGGGTAGTGGTGACTTACACTATATCTGGTCAAGGAGTAACAGAACCCCCTTACGGATTATTTGTTATCAATGGAAAGACTGGAGACCTGAACATAACAGGAAGGGTTGACAGAGAAAAGACTCCAGTGCTGCTTGTAAGTTGAATGGTAACTTTTTCCTTATGGTGTTGCCTTATCCATTTTTTATTTACGTTGTTCAAATGTATTTGCTTCAATTAGTTTTAATGTCTCTGGATATTTGTGTGTGTATACATGGTTGTATTTATAAGCATCTTTATATGTACTTACATAATGCTTAGATTTTGTTACATGTGTAATATATTTCTATTTTGCATGTCTCTATATTACAATCACTCGTTGGATTTGCTTATTGCTTCTGTCTGTATTATTTCAGCTCAGAGGTCATGCGCTGGATAAGACTGGAGCAAAACTGGAAGAGCCAATAGACCTCCCGATTAAAATTTTGGATATAAATGACAATTTTCCAGTGTTTTCACATGAAGTTTTTGTTGGTTCAGTTGAAGAATTAAGTGAAACAGGTAACATTATTTTTGATTTGTTTTTTTTTCATTGAGCTTTTCCCAATACATGTAAGGGCACAAGTGCACATACTCTTTGCAGCAGCATGTCTGCAGTAGCAAAGATGCATCCTCTTGCCTGTATAGGCCAGGTTATTCATGTGTGAATGCAAATTTTTATTCTGGTCTAAGCTTTGTGGTGTGGTTAAGGAAAAGTGTCCACCTAAGGGCAGCAGAGAACAGCACTTCCTCTTACGGCACTTTTGATTTGGTGTCAAAGTGGGCACAAGTCCGGGAAGCAGAGTCCTTCAGCAGTAAATGCAGTCGACCTGCTGGCCTAGCCAGCCCAGCTTCCCTGGGGAGGGACTTCACTCTGCCATGCTTCGGAAAATCCCTTCTTTATCTATGGGCTGGAGAAGTACTTCGCTGTTATATACATGAGGCCATGGCTTAACCCTAAAAGAGCGAGTTAGTAGCAGTTTTCTTTCTGATGTCAGTAGCATAAGAACAACAGTTTATTTTTCAGAACATAAGAGATGGAATAAAACAACTTAATAAATACCTGACACTGTATCCATTTCAATGGCACAAGTCTGAAGAAACAAAATCTTAACTGTCTGCTTGGGGGAGGTATTGGGTTCTCTCAGCTCTCTTTCAGGTCAGTAACAGCCGTGTGGTAGTTGCTCTTTGCCTGATTTCCAGCTAACATTTGAATTCGGGCACTGGATGCTGAAGTACACCCTTTCCCAGAGGAAAAATTACCTAAAAGCAGGTTGCCCCATAGGCACACCATGTATTCTGAGTGAAGCTGTTGGAGGGCATCCATGCAGAGCAATTGTTTTAATAATTTTCAGGTAGAGAAGTGAGTGGTGCTACCTTTAGAATAACACGTAAGGGAAATGTAGCTGCTTGTTCGGAAACTTTTTTCTTCTCTGTATAATATCTGCAGTTTTCAGTTAGAATTTTTGAGAGAATTCCACTTGTTTGATTCTAATGCATCTTTTTGTTTGCTAGAAGATACACGTCTAACACATACTGTTAGGATTTTAGGAATGCTTCTTCATCTCTATTCATTAAATAAAGGCAAGAGCATCAGAAAATTGTGCAGCGCATCTGACAACATGCTCTTTGACTTTACATAAAAATACTTGTCAGTGCTTGGCAGTGTAAACAGATACTGTGTTTTGTTTGCTTTTCCAAGGTACAATTGTGATGAGGATAAATGCAACAGATGCAGATGAACCAAATAACCTAAATTCCAAAATTGCTTTCAAGATCATTTCCCAAAGCCCCAGCGCTGCATTCAGTATGAACAAGCATACTGGCGAGGTTCGAGTAGCAACAATAAACCTTGACAGAGAGGTAAAAAAAAAACCAACCCCCTCCGATGTCTGATTGGTTGAGCAGCAGTCTTCTGTTGCCTGTTGTCTCGCCTTCAGCCCTGCCTGCTGGCGTGAAGAGCTGCCCCTCTCCCCTTCCTTCACCTCCCATGGGGTTAAAGCCTTGTGTGGCCGATGCATGCTTTTGGACAATAAACCTTGACAGAGAGGTAAAAAAAAACCAAACCCCTCCAATGTCTGATTGGTTGAGCAGCAGTCTTCTGTTGCCTGTTGTCTCGCCTTCAGCCCTGCCTGCTGGCGTGAAGAGCTGCCCCTCTCCCCTTCCTTCACCTCCCATGGGGTTAAAGCCTTGTGTGGCCGATGCATGCTTTTGGGGGATTTGGGGTGGGAAGGGTGATGGCATCCAGCTTGTATTCCCCCCTCCCTAGCACAGCACTGGCCTGATGGTGGTTGTTTTCTGTCCCCCGCCCCGTGCAGCCAGGGCGGCAGGTACACGAAGCAAGGGGTTATTTCTTCCTGCTGGAGAGCATATGGCAAAGACAACCTGCATCACCATCTGCAAAGCTGCTCATGGCATCTGAAGTTTTGTAGCTTGCTGTGCAGATCGAAGTGCAGAGTTAGGATGGGTGCTGTGAAACAGCATTGGAAGCCGCCTATTGCCAGCAGCTCTACCTGTGCTTGCATTTTCAACTGTGCATTTACCTGTGCTGAATTTTCACTGGCCAGCAGATGGTGATCTGGGCGTTAGCTCTCTGCGGCTGAGGGCAGCATCTCTGCCTCCAGCCCTGCTCTGGCATGCAGGTATCGCTGATCCTGTCCCTGTTCATGGTCACTGACTTTTTTTCATTTGCATGTAAATACAGTCTAATTCTTTGTGGGGGAAATGCAGAAGTCCCAAATCCTCTTCAGCTCTACTGCACCAGAGCCTGTCGAGGTGGTTGTGTGTGAGATTTACTACTAGCTCGAGAGAAGGGAATAGGCCACAAGAAGGATTACCAAAATGTGATAGATGTAATACAGTGAAGGAAAAATGTTTTAGCCTGGTTTAACCCCCTTTTTTTTTTGTCACAACAGATGCAAAGTAGCTATTCTTTGGTGGTGGAAGCAAAAGACCGTGATGGTGAATCGGGTGGGAACGCTGCAACATGTGCTGTAGAAATCAAGATTTTAGATGTCAATGACAATCTACCTGTGGTTGAAAGTCATGCAGTAAGTACATTTATCACTATTTGGCACGTTCCCACACCTGCCTGTATCCCATTGCTTAATGCAAATCTTCTTGCACTGGTGAAATGAAGTAAATCATGACATCTTTTTAAAGAAGGGTGATTTTTTTGATTGCAGTTTGAAGGAAGCATTGAGGAAAACAGAGCAAACGTGGAAATTCTGCGAATAAAAGTATTTGACAAAGATGAAGAGTTTTCTGATAACTGGTTGGCAAACTTTTCATTTGTTTCTGGTAATGAAGGTGGCTATTTTCGTATAGTAACAGATGCCCAGACAAATGAAGGAATTTTGACTGTTGTGAAGGTTAGTATATTCTTTAGTCTTCTTTAAATATTAGAATAATTTATTCACCTTAAGTCGACATACAAATTACTTATATTCAGTCAGTATGTAAACTGTAAATTTACATGGTGAACACTCCTCCTTTGCTATATTCTTTGGTGTATTCCATACAAAATAATAATTTTATCTAGCTTTACATTCTGTGTGATCTCAAATATATCTAGTGGGGCAAAAGTGCCCAATCTTTCCTTGCTTTTGGGAAACAGTGCTAACATATAGGCTGCAAACTTCCCCATATTCTTGCTTTCATTGCTGGTCTCGATTTAAGTTGATTTCCCATGGCCACAGATAACATTGCAGGCAACACCTACTCCATGAACCATGGGCTACAGGCTATTTTATGAATTTCCATAAATTAAAATTATGGAGATATTTACATGAATTGAAGTTTCTATTTTATTAATTTCACCCCCCTTTAGTCCACAAGAACTGAAGATGCATAATGCCCTAAGTACCTTTTTCTGCTGTTTTCTTTATCTGAAAACTGATACTTAAACAAAAAATTGATAAGTATTAAGTAAATGAATTAGTTTTAAAAAATAAAATTGGAAGAGTCAAGTAGTACTGAGCACTGAATCACTGCAAGTAAAGAAGAATAATGGGTAGGACTCACTGCACCTACCTTAGTTTAAATTCAATAATATAAAGACATATCTATGGTGCCATCTATGAAAAATGCCTAATCTTCCTTATGTATTTTTTTAAGAGTTGAGACATTATGTATTGAGAATAACGCGTTCTTCTTTGCACTGTAGCAATTCTTATTTAAAGAATATTCAAATAATAAGGATGCTTTGCTATTATTTAAATAGTATTATTTGATATCGTTTATAAAGTATTATTATTAAATATGTGAATGTTGTGTAGATACCAGATTCTGTCAAATTCTGAGTGTTTTGGTTTTTTTATCACTCTAGGAACTGGATTATGAAAAAATGCAAAGCCTAAACTTGGGCATCGTTGTAACAAACAAAGCAGAGTTCCACAAGTCAATTAAATACAATTATAAGCCACAAACAATTCCAATCAAAGTTAATGTGCTTAATGTACGGGAAGGCCCTGTGTTCCCCGGTGGCCCCAAAGTTATTGAAGCAAGTGAGAAAAATGAGATAAAACAGGTTATTGGACAGTATCAAGCCTATGATGAAGACACTGGAAAAGCAGCAGCACGCATTATGTAAGAATATTTTTATAACCATCATAACCGCGTCTGTCAGAAATCAAGTCTTACTGTAAAATTGTGAATATTGAACTGAATAACTTCAGAGGCAGTCATTTAGGTGTAATTATATATAGCAGAAAAACAACATCACTATCATCTACAATATTCTAATAAGCTGATGAAAAATCCTGCTTGTTTTGCTGTGTATGGTGGCACTGAGTGTTTGTGCGGGAGTTGTTCATGCTTGCATATTGTTTGTCATCCTGTCTGCTTTGGAGAGTAGATTTGCTCACCTGTCGTCATCTGCAGGAACGTTAGGAAGAAGTGATGCAGAAACATCTAGCAATTGTAAAGTAGGCAGTCCTGTGTCTGGGTGTGTTCAGAGGTTGAATCGCAGCTTGTCAGCTAAAATGTCATTGAACCACCACCATGGCCTTTACAAATGGTGCAGCCCACCACAGAAGCACAGTCAGCAGTGGACCCCGTTCCCCCACACCTGCCAGACTGTCTTTCCTGGGTGGCTGCTCCTCAGCTGTTGCTGGGAGTAGGGATGGGGGGCAAGAGGACCGTGACCAGGAGTGCAGCTCCCCCTCCTGTTCCTGTCTTGCTCCCTGAGTCTACTTTTGTAATGTTTCCAAAATCTTCCTTCAGGGTAGGTTTATAATCTTAGGTTTGTAGTTGAAATCAATTCACTGGCAGAGTGTCAGACCTCAGACCCAGGGATTTGGTCTCTGCTTAAACAGAGAGTAAATATACTGTGAAGCTGCTTTTTCTGTTGATGGTTATTTTCCTCATAATAAATGTGTACATCTTATATACAATTTTAATTAGATACATGAGAGGAAGAGATCCAGCAAACTGGATCACAGTAGACTCAGCCACGGGTGAAATCAGACTTGCTGAAAAACTCGATTACGAATCACCTTATGTAGTAAATGGAACCTACACTATCACCATGTTGGGTGTAACTACTGGTAAGTTGAGAGGGGTTTGTTTTAACACTGATTGGTTTGTTCAGGGTTTAGTTTGCCTTTCTGCAGCTGTAGTTGGTTTAACCTCCCTGTCTTTAACTGCCTAAGAGTTAGGCATGTAGTGCAGCCTCTGTATTTGGGGGTGGGACATGGGCAGCTTAGTGAAATAGGATGAACCTTGGAGCTGTCCGCTTCTCTTCTTTGACTAGATAGAGGTGAAACTTTACAGGAAGTTTTGCAAAAAACAGGTGACAGGGACATCCCTTGTCAAGGTGGAAATTGCCGGTATCTTTGTATGCTAGTCAACAGATTTCAGAGCCCTAAGTTTGCTAAGCAAGAAGGATTTTCCCAAATTTCTTGTGTGTCTAATTGGAACTCTCCTTGTACAATCTGCTTGTAACTGTAACCATACACAGAAAATACTTTTGGTTTTTTATGCTTGTTTCTTTTAAGTTAAAATGTAACTTTCAAATGATTTCAGCAATGTTTGTGTTCTGGAAAATGCTACATTTTGGTTTAAGATGAAATTTTGGCACTTTTCAAATCCATTTTTTTATTATTATTCTAAAATCTTAGATCTCCCTAAGAAAACAGTCACCGGCACAGTCGTTATTCACGTGCAAGATGAGAATGATAACTGCCCAGTTATTGTGAATCCTGTGCAGACTGTGTGTTCAGATGCAAAAGTAATTGATGTTACAGCTAATGATCTGGATGGTCACCCAAATAGTGATCCCTTCAGCTTTACTGTCATTGATGAGCCAGAAGGGACAGCAAAAAAATGGATAATTGCATCCAGAAATGGTAAGAAAATGTATTTTTAAATTACTTTCAATTCTTTGGAGTCCTACTGTGGTAATTTAACTCCAGTCAAACTGACAGTTTGGCTGATCCAAACCAGAAAATCTCACATATATGGAGTCAAACATGAAGATGCATCACTCGGGCTCTGCTGCTTTCTCTGTAATGGCTATAAAAGCACAGCCATGTCTTCTGGGGCCTGTTGCCTTCCCTCAGCTGGACCATCTTTGCCGAGCTTGGTGACCTTGATTTGGTGACTAGCTTGGTGACCTTGATTTGGTGACTAGCTTGGTGACCTTGATTTGGTGACTAGCTTGGTGACCTTGATTTGGTGACTAGGACTTCTTGAGTAATGCTGGGATCAAGCCATTCCCATCTTCCCACAGAAAGTATGCCGTGATGGAGGGTGCTGTTTCGTAAAACTGAGCTTGGAGTTAGGGTTGTGTTACAGGCTGTGGTTGTTTTCACTTAAATAGGTTAAGTCTTTCTGCACGGTGGACCTTGAAAGGGGGAAATGCAGTGTAACCTGCCTAAGATTGTCCAACGCAGTAGTAACAGAAATAAGTCAGAAATGTAATTTTAATGAATATTTTGAAGTGAGATGAGCATTTTCTTACATTTCCATTCATAGAAGCCTGGAAAGTGCTCTAAGGAAGTGCTTCATTCAGGTAGATTGAAGGCACCAGCAAATACCTTTTTCTTCTCAGACTCATTATTCTGACCTCTGTAATCCCACAGTACAATACTGCAAAGCAATCAGCAGAGTCATCCTGATGACCAGGTTTAGGATCAAGAAGGAATCTGCTTAGCTTTCCTCACTGCAGTTGCAGACTAGCAGTAACTGTAGGGATCACAGCTTTTCCAGGCTGGGGTAGTGTTCCCCAGCTGGGAACATCATCTGGGCATCTCTTGCCTAGTTGTGTCCTTGATGTGACACGGCCACAAGACCAGGTAGTATGTTGGCTCCCTGGTCTCTGCCTAGGGCCTACAACTGGTTAATCTCCTTAAGACTGAAGCGGGTTTTTCATGAATTCAGCCTTTGGCTACCCTAATGATGTGCAGATTAATGCTGTATAGATGGTTGGGTTGTCTTCCATGGTAAGTGAAGCTCTTCAGGATTACCTGAGACTGCAAGTTACCATGGCTGCTTTGTTACCAGCATTAATTACTTGATAAAATAAGAGCACGTACACTGTAGCAGCAGCTAATTAAACTTAATTCCATTAGGTCGGCCAGACTTAACTGAAGTGGGCTCGTTGGGAGGCTGTGAGGGTTTTATTCCTCTTAGTTTACAGGAGTCAGCTTTCTCTCCACTCATTTCTTGTCTTTTTATTCTGTCTCCTGCCTCAGACACAAGCATACAGCTGGTACCTCCAAACCTGGAGCCAGGCAGAACTCAAGTTCCCCTCCTAATAAAGGATTTCCAAGGGCTCAGCTGTGCTCAGGCACAGTCTCTGCAACTGAC
This sequence comes from Buceros rhinoceros silvestris, assembly GCF_000710305.1. NCBI lineage: Eukaryota > Metazoa > Chordata > Aves > Bucerotiformes > Bucerotidae > Buceros > Buceros rhinoceros. Next base: position 29,463 of record NW_010428373.1, on the reverse strand, counting down.
TGTTTGTAATTGTGCGGATGACGGTGTATGCAAAGAGAAATTTATTGGCGCTAAGTCAGTGCGTCTGGGACCAGGAGCGGTTGCACTAATCATCTTGGCGTTTTTACTTTTGCTGCGTAAGTAATTGTTTCCTGTTCTCTCAGAAGCATTGTAAATCTGGTCTGCAAGGCATCAGGAAAGACAGTCTGGCTCCCAGGCTTTATCATCTTGATAGATTTGGGGTAAACTAGTCCGTGTGAAGTCGTGGCAAATACCCAACTCATTTTGGTAACGTCAGCATTTCACCCTCAAAAGGATTTCATAGCTGTGCATTTTAAAATTAATATTTACAACTTAAGTATTTGTTTATAGTGCTGTAAATAACAGGTGGGGAAGCAGTAAGAAATCCTTCTGGTGTTCCCACGTTTCCCTGTGTGCACACTAACTCTTCCCACTCAGACCACAGCACGCTCTCCACTCTTCTCCCTTGCCAGCTCTGGTGCTTTGCTCTGAGCAGCGTGTGATATTGCTCTTTAGTGAGACAAAATAGAAGCTTGAAAACAAGAGAAGAATGTTTGGAGGTGGGGTGTAGCCATGTTGCACCAGTGCTGCCTTTAAAGTGACAATAACTTACTGCTTGTGCTGGTAGCAATCTACCAGTGGTAAAACACGGTTCATGATGTGCGAACGTGCTCTGCTCCTGAAAGTGGATTGTTTCATGTTTCCCAGGCAGTTGGTAAAACACGGTTCATGATGTGCGAACGTGTTCTGCTCCTGAAAGTGGATTGTTTCACGTTTCCCGGGCAGCGCTCTAGATGTGTTATAGGAGTGGTGAGGTGGAATTGGCATGACACCGTGTCATTACAAAGTAGTATAAGAATAGGAGGAATTGAAAATGCTGAGGCTGTGCAGTGATACTTAAGGCTTGAGTTTGGTATATGAGCTCTTCAGTAGAAGTATAGCTACATACATGTGTAGCCATGTGCAGGATTGTCAGATGTATTGGCCCTGATACTGATCACTACCTCATTCAAGATATATTTCGGTATGGGAGCTGGCTGAACTTCAGTAATGGCAGTTAGCATGCTTTGACACTAACATCATGGAGTTAATGGCAAACTTCTGTTTCCTGTAGTTATTCCACTGTTACTGCTGCTGTGTCCCTGTGGCTCGGGAGCAAAGGGATTTGCTGCGATACCAGACCACAGTGAAGCGATGTTGCGTCAGTGGAACAGTGAAGGATTAGCTCCAGAGGAGAAGGCATGTATCTCTAATAGCATTTCTCTTTGATTTCTAGCCAAGCGTTCAATTGGCACATGGTGCCTCTTCCACATTGCAGGCTGGTGTTTTAAAGCTGCATTTGCAGCACATTTTAACCACACGTGAATGCTACAGGCTTGGGGAGGAGCAGCTGGAAAGCTGCCTAGTGGAAAAGGACCTGGGGGTGTTGGTCAGTAGCAGCTGAATCTGAGCCAGCAGTGTGCCCAGGTGGCCAAGAAGGCCAACAGCATCCTGGCTTGTATCAGCAATAGTGTGGCCAGTGGGAACGAGGAAGTGATTGTCCCCTGTACTTGGCACTGGTGAGGCCACACCTTGAACACTGTGTCTAGTCTTGGGCCCCTCACTGCAGGAAGGACATTGAGGTGCTGGAGTGTGTCCAGAGAAGGGCAATGAAGCAGGTGAAGGGTCTAGAGCACCAGTCCTATGAGGAGCAGCTGAGGGAACTGGGGTTGTTTAGTCTGAAGAAAAGGAGGCTGAGGGGAGGCCTTACTACTCTCTACAACTCTCTGAAAGGAGGTTGTAGTGCGATGGGGGCAGGCTCTTCTCCCAAGTAACAAGCGATAGGACAGGAGGAAATGACCTCAAGTTGTGCCAGGGGAGGTTTAGGTTGGATATTAGGAAAAATTTCTTTACAGAGAGGGTTGTGAAACACTGGAACAGGCTGCTCCGGGCAGTGGTGGAGTGCCCGTCCCTGGAGGTTTTTAAAAAACATGTAGATGTGGTGCTGAGGGACAGGGTTGGGACTCTAGCCGTGCAGGGTGAACGGTTGGACTCAGTGATCTTAAAGGTCACTTCCAACCAAAACGATTCTGTGAACTTTAATTAAAATTAACCCTGTGAAAGATATGTGGAAGACGAATTCCACAAGCAGCTCTAGAAAAACCAACCATAGTGTTTAAATCTCAAAGTAAAGGGAAAACAATCGAGTGGTTGTTGATGGTATCTGAGCAGAAGATTGGAGTGTGGGAAAAGCATCAATGCTATAAAGAGTGAAGCATTTGTATTTGCAAACCTGAAATGTTCTGCACCCCTTTGGGAGCATGGTAGGGCAGCAAAAGAATGAGTTATGAAGCTTAGCTTCTTCCCACTACCTTAAAGTTTCAGGCTTCATTATAAATTACTTCCCTGTGTATTTGCCTTCTTAAACA
>NW_010428373.1:24638-26915 GCF_000710305.1 Buceros rhinoceros silvestris | reverse complement strand
CAAATATGCAGAGGGAACAGTGATTGTCAAAAGAAGTTTGCCCTTTCTTGTTATGCTACAAAATCCAGTTTTCAAAAAAAAGGACGTGATACTGGCATGCTTCTACAGTTACAGAGAAACAGAAATAAAGTAAAAGACTTTGATTTAAGGCCCATGCTCACCAAATTCTCATTAAAAGACAATTAACGGGTAAACCAAACTGCTAGGAAAGAAGAAAGGGTCAGGCAGTACTAAAAAGCCAGCAGGCAGTGTGCACTCCCCCACTGTGTGTCCAGGGAAAGCTGGGCACAGCCTTTCCTGGAACAGCTGAGCTCTGGAGTTTTGCAAGTCTTTTTTTTTGGGTGGTTGTTTTTATTTTTTTTCCTGCTGTCACTCCCAACCCTTTGAGTTTCAGGGAAGCAATGATTGTAGAAACATTTCCATGATCCTCCTTGGGAACGCAGTTGTGGAAGCTGCACCCTATTCAGGAGGTCTTTTATTCCTTGCAGCAACATGTATAAGTGCGAATTCAAACAAGTCGTAAGACAGCACCCTCCCAGGTCGCACCCAGCCTCGCTGCTGGTTTGGTGAGTTCCAAGTGCTAGACAGCGCAGCTTTCATGTCGCATCCTAATTTGTGTTATTTATGTAGCCAGTGCTAAGCTTCATCCCACCCACTATACTTGGGAGCTCAAGAGGAGCAGCCAACGGAGCAGCAACAGCAGCAGCAGCAGCGTCGGCAGGAATGAGTGGAGTGGAAAGTGCAGCAGGAGCAGGAAGTTCTGCCTCTCAAGTAAAAGAGCATCACACCACAATTTCCAAGGAAAGATGGGAAGAGCAAAGACATCTCCTTTCTGGTGCTGATTATGGAGCCATGGCAGCTGGAGGGGCTGAAGGCATGGCAGGTTTGGAAGGCAAGACAGTGGTGTCTGGAGGAGGAGTCACGGTGGGAGCAGCAGGAGCCATGAACGAGGAATTTTTAAGAGACTACTTCAATGATGTAAGCATGTGACCTGAAAATAACAGTATGTTGATATTTACACTAAAGGTTGTGAAATGCTGTTGGTGTTATTACAAACACGGATGTCTAGGTGTATGTATTTAAACAGGCCTGATACAAGGGTCAGTATTGTGCGTGTGTGGAGTTGGGGGATTAAGGATTTTCAAATTGGGTTCGTATGTGGTACTTGGAGCATGACAATGCCCGGTGTTATATCACTGGGCGCTTATAAGGTCTCCCACAACAAGACCCTTCTGTCTAGAGAGGGACCTGGCAAAGGGGTCTGGAATATGCAGCAATGACCAAGGAGCCCCTTTGCCCAAGAAGCCATCAGAAAGGTTCTGTGATCTAAATCTTGGAGACTTCAGCTCGTTGAAGTGGCCTGTAGGCAGGCGTCTATGATTCATTGTGAGTCACAGCTACAGACTTTACCGTGGAGCAGGTTTTTGAAAGATAAGCCACAGATGTCAGACGGTAGAGGGTGGGTCTGCGTTTTCAAAGTAGCTGATGAAGTGGTGCTGGACTTGCCTTTGCTCAACAGCCTAGTAAAGGGCCATTCATCAGAGGCCTATGAGGCACGCATTGCAGTGCCCTTTCTGACTTTTTTGTGACCTAACCATTGTCCAATAACCTATTCCTACTCATTGCAGCTCTTCTTTGCGTAGAGCACACCATTAGGCCTTTGGCTGGTGAGCTCCTTACAGCAAAAGTTGCAATTCTGTCTGTCAGGGAGTGTGGAGATTGTCCATCACCCGAACAAACAAAACATCTTCACACCCTGCAGCTGACTGACGGTGGGGTTCTGCACGTTTGAATCAACACCTCAGGCCAGGGAGGGATTTGAGCTTTAGATCCTTGTGTGTCTCTTGAGTGCTCTAGCTATTGGGTCTTCTTGGGAACAGATGCAACAGTAGCAGTTGTGCTTTCCTTCAGCTCTTCATGCTTTCAAATATTAAGACATACTTTAAACATAGCTGCTGAAGTCCTGGGAGGGCTTGGTAAAGGTCACGCTACAGTACTCTTTACCACTTCTGGGAAGCTAAAATATCTCAGATTATAGGGAAAAAAAAAACAGAACAGACAAGTAACCAAAACAAGTAGTTTCAGATGCGTGCTGATTTTTTTGTAGAAGCATCTCAGGTAATGTGCCTGTTTCTAGGATCAATCATATATGCAGACCCAGATTAACTGTATATACCACCGTACACATGCCTGGGCTAATATCCACTCTAGAACTTCAGGTGTGGCAGAAAAGTGGTTCGGAGCACGAGCCAGCAACCACATGAGATGAAGCTGGTT
>NW_010428373.1:758-24522 GCF_000710305.1 Buceros rhinoceros silvestris | reverse complement strand
GGATCTGGCTGTCTTCACTTGCAGAACTGGAGCTGGTGCAAGTATGTACACAGATACTTGTGCTAGCACCAGCAGGAACTCTATTGCAGATGCTGCTTTCAGACTGGGCTGACCCTGGACCACTAGAGTGAGAAGCCGTGAGCTCTCCTGTGGCCTGATGGACTGGCCTGTGTTCTCAAGCTTGTCAAGCTGAGATCTGTTTGCCGCTGGGCTCCTTGGGTGCGATCCTGCAGGCTATGCTAGTGAAAAGGGCCACAGCAGGTGATAACATGTCAGCATGTAGTCACTAAATGGGTGTTTAAATGTCGGGATGCTCTCTCACATGGTTTTGGTACTCTGCCACAAACACCTAGTTAGAGGTGAAGTTCATTCCGTGAACCAAAATAAAAGCAGTTTCTTTGTGGAAATGGAGCAGTAGCACAAGCAGCACAGTTTCTGGTAGGAATAGCAGCAGGTGGTGATAGTACCCAAGGTTTTCAATTCAGTCTCAGATTTTTCTTCTCATCAAGTGTACCATCAAGTTCAGACTAACTTCAGAAAAGCAAAAAGCACTTTTGGGTACGTACTTAGTTGGTTGACTGTTTCTCTGGGTTCAGTTAAATTTTCTTATTTTAACCTTTTTTACCAAGCATTCCTGATTGTCAAATTTATTAGCCTGGAGCTGACATGAATGAACTTTCACTTGCTTTTGTTTCCTGTCTGTAGAAAGCTGTCTCTTTTGCGGATGAAGATGAAGCCCAAGCTGCAAACGACTGTCTCCTGCTTTATTCCCAGGGAGAGTCAGGCTCCCCCCACGGTTCCATTGGCTGTTGCAGCTTTATTGACGGTGATCTTGATGACCATTTCCTTGATGATTTAGGAGACAAATTTAAGACTCTAGCAGAAATATGCATAGGCAGACAGATCAACTTGAAAGACAGCAGCTCCAGGAATGAATCAGGGTTTGGTCTTAATGACACAAAGTCGCGGTTCTTAGATCAGCAAAATGCTTCCAGTTCTGAGCAAGCCTTTGCCTCGGGCAGCCACTTCCAGCCTGCCCTGCCAGCGCATGTGGGCAGTGGCACAGGAGGAGACACCTTGTCCAAAGAGGTGGTAACGGAAACAACCTTTGCATCCTGCTCTGGGCAGCACGGTGCCCAGTCCCTTCCCTTGGCCCATGCGAAGACCAATTTCACCGTGACGGAAACATCCTACTCTGCAGGGGCTCCTGCCCATTCAGCTGCTGTCTCTCTGGAACCCCAGTTCAAGGAGAATGTAGTGGTGACAGAGAGAGTGCTGGCACCTGTGTCAAGCTTGCAGAATATGGTGGAAATCCCCAGTTTGCCCCATGGAAGTAACATGGTGGTAACGGAGAGGATGGTGAGGTCAGAGGGTGCTGGGCCAGGAGCACTGATGGTTCAGGATCTCCCTGACTCCCAGTACGTTGTGGTGAGGGAGCGGGAGAGGGTGCTTGTTCCTGCTACAGAGCAGAGCTCGCTCAGCTTCCCTGCTTTGGCAGAGGGGCGCAGTGTCGTGGTGACAGCCTCAGGGATGCAGAGCGGAGCCGAACAGGCAGCAGGTGCTGGCCCAGGAAGGCAAGAGCACGTGTTGATCACAGACCCCCTGCTTAACCAGGCAGGCTCCAACTTGGAAGAGTCACCTCCTGCCGGTGCCACACTGAGCAAGTCTTCCAGAGTCACCAGATACAGCACGGTGCAGTACACTCACTCGTAGCCTGGCCCCTTGCAGGGGTGCTGGTATCCCGCAGCCTTGTGTCCGTGTGCATCTGCACAGGTTTTTTCCTGAGACCTGAATTTGCTGGAGCTTTCAGAATGACATGGACTTGCTTGCAGTAGTTTGTATAAATAAGGATTATGACCCGGAAGCTGGTAAGGAAATCTGCTGTTGTTATTGCGTACCATTTGCAGTGATGCTTTTGGAGTGAAAATATGTGGAAAGTGCACTGTTTTCCATGCTGCTGTTTTGATAATTGCTTTCTATTATTCAGTAAGTGTAATAATACCACATAACCACACTGTGTAATTATGGGAAAGCAGAAAAAGTTTAAAATCTAGTGATGGGTAGTAGCGTGCAAAGCACAGGTTAGGGTTCTGAACTGCTGTATAGTGTATCTGCTGAAGTCCCCTCAAGGGGCATCGGTTTCTCATTGCATGTTTGTCATCTGTTACCTTGTGATCTGTGCAGCTGCAGATCTCTGCACCTTGGCGAATTGGAGAGAAATCTCTCCTTCCTGAGAAACCCAGGCCACTAAAGCCAGCGTGTCCTCAGGGCAGCGGTATGAGATCTCCTGGAGGGATGTCACAACTTCAGGTTATCAGCCTTTGTGCCTTAAGCAATCAACACTTGCATATCAGCACAGGGGTTAGAGAGAGCAAGTACCAAAAAAGCTGAGAACTGCAGGTTTTTCAGTACCTTGATGTAAAAATTCCATTCTTTGCTGTGGGTCTAGGCTGACAAGGACTAGTAAGCATTTGCATTGTATAGATTTTTCATTGGCTCCTAACTGGTCCTTTAATAATGTATGAGGAACAGCCAAAACTTAGCTTTAGTCAGATACAGTCAGTGGCTTTGCTAGCAAAGTTCATGGCCTATAGGATCTGATTTACAAGTACAATGAACTAAGTGATTTTAATTCTGTCTGAACTTTAAGAAGCACAGAAATGCAGCCTGGTGGGTGGATGTGTGTGTGAGGTTCTGCTGCCTCCAGTACCAGAGCTTGGTGACCTGTGAAGTGCCATGTAATGGCAGCTTTCCTTAGCTCTGACAAGGCAAGAGAAAGCTCCTTGCAAAGAAACTGAAATTACCACATAAACTTCATGGAAAGAAAAAGCAGAAGACAGTACTGTGCTGTTTGGCACTATGTATATATGCACATGTAAATATTTGTAGGTCTGAAACGTTTTAAGGTTAATTTTTTAAAGGAGAAACTGTCATACACTCACATTTTCTCAGAGCACAAAGAAGTGGTTTAGGTTAGATATTGGTACTGTTTATCTCACACCTGTAAAATCAGCAAAGCTGGTCATAGGGTACTGCAGCGCCTGTACCTGCAGCGCTTTCTGGTTGCCTCCATCTCTCCTATAGTTTTTCTGCAGCTGCAGTGTTGTTTTCCAGTGATATGTTTTTGCCTTTGACTAGAAATGCTTTCGGTGTGTTTAATTTTACTGGTAGGGTTGTGGAAGTTGATTCAAAAACAAACAGTAGGAACCATGGCTGTGCTGGTGACAGATGGGCTGTTACGGTAAGTGGAGGAGTACTCCCAAGCAAACCCATCTCCTCCCTTGCTTGGACCTGTTGGTTATTTATCTCTTCAACTTCATTTTTAAAGTACAGTTTTAAGTGGTCACCACTTTTTCCTGCATTTAGAGGGAATGAACTTATTTCTGACTTTTTAATGGAGTATTTTTGTGGTTTTATGCAATCTTAAAATAAAGAACTCTATTATACTTTTTTATATTCTTCGTTCAGTTTTAAGACAGCTGTCCCAGTTAAAGCTCTGACTTCCTTACTGCAAATAAAAAGCTTGAAGATAGAATGAGGATTGGCATTTCCCAACAGCCTGAGGGCTTATCTGAAAGATACAGATGTAACAAAAATTGGTGTCCTGCTAACTTCTATGTTAGCAGATTCTGAAAACAAAAGAATTGAATTCTGCCTGCTGATTAAATGTACTAAATTCTCTAGGAATTTGATGTTGGACAACAGCATCCCATCCACAGGTTTACTGGGCTTTGAGTCAAACTCTTCTTATCAGTTTACACATCTGAACAACATGGCATAAAATACTGTCTCAGTTTTATGGTGGTTAAAACATATAGTTGCTAACATCCAGAAGAGGATGTAAGGGTCAGGACTGTCACAGAAATCCTGACTACTTCCCTGTGTATTGTTCCTGTATGAACTTTTACTATAACTTTTCTAGAATAGAGTCGTGAGGAGTGAATCTCCATTTGGCTTAGTCTTCTACCAGCACCTCAGATGCTATCAGCATGTGCTAATGCTGTCAGAACATCCATCAGATTAAGTTACTTCTAATGGAAGTTTTGTAACTGATGGTGGCTGGTGGGAGGAATGTACAGACCCAGACTAATCGAAGTGCCTGGTTAGCATCTGACCACTAGATAACCTCGAGACCAGGACTAGCCCCACAAGCTTATCTTTGCAAGAAATGCCTCATCCTGACTTCAAAAGTAAAAATGAAGTCTGTAATTTTCTTATCTAGGAATAACAGAGCACAGTTATGCTGAAATACCATCGTGACAGGGGCTGCATTCACACCGCCCTTCCTTGATTTATGTTTCCTGCAAGTCCTCACAAAGTACACCAGTCTCTGCAGATACGAACCAGCCTGCTGCAGCATGGACTGAGCTGTCCCCAGCAGCAGGGCAAGGGGAGTGCCTGTCCCGAGTGCCCACAAGAAGGTATTTCCTTCGTCATGCCTCAGCGTGTACTTGGGGCCAGGCTAGGCTTTGCAAGACAGGACAATCTCTTCCAGGCTCCCTTCTTCCCTGGGAATTTGACCATCCTGCACCATTAAAGGCTTAAAACTTGTTGGACTTATCAGCAGTAAAGGAGTTTTCAAAAAGTTAAATCAGCTTCTCTCCCCAGGAGAGCGATGGTAAGTGTTTATGGCCTTGAGGCATCCCAAAAATGTGTCACACCCTCTGTTTTCCACTGTGGTGGTGGAGCTAGTCACTCTGGCTCTTCACTGCCCCTTCTCCCTCCTGGTGGCCTTTGAGCTCCCTGTGAGTTCAAAATGCATTAATGCATTCCTCCAGCTGAACCAACCTGGGTGAAAATCAGAAATGGGGAGGAAAAACCACGTCCCTTTGCATGTAAGGGCATGAGTCTGGGCTGAACGGGGTCCCCAGGAGCTCAGAGGGCCAGATTGGTCTCAGCCCATCTTCGAGCACACAGGCGAGGAAGCTCGGCCCCTTGGTGCCTGAGGTGCTGTGGGCACTCAGCACACCTGGGGGTGCAGGGCAGGCCACCTTTGGGACCTGTTTTTATTGGCAGGACAGGCAAAATGGCTTGGTCCACCTGGGCCTGGCACAGGGCCATGTGTGCTGGCTAGCACCTGTACCCCAGTCCTGCCCACAGCGACCCGGGCTGCGGGCTGGTGGGGGGGCTGGCACTGGGCTGCGCGAAATCGTGGGGTGGGAGGAGGAGCAGAGTGTGGCCAAGGACTCAAGATTTTTGGCCTTTCCTTGAGGTATTTGAACCTGCTGCTCTCCCAGCCTGGGATGCTCCATGTGGGAACCAGCACCACCTCTCCTGCCCTGTAGTCCACACCTGAGGATGAAGCACAAACTCCCAGAACAAAAGCTGCTGCAAATGGTTAGAGTTTGTGTGGATTCAAGGCACAAGTGTGTGGAAAAGCATGTGGTTGGGGGCTACTGAATACACTGAAAGGGCTTCTAGCTCTGGAAAAAGATAGCTGAGAGTCCTGGTGTGAAGATCCTCTTCTACAGGCACCCCTTTGCGGCTAGAAAGTTGGCCGGTGGAAAAGGACCTGGGAGTGCTGGTTGACATCTGACTGAACATGAGCCAGCAGTGTGCCCAGGTGGCCAAGAAGGCCAACAGCATCCTGGCTTGTATCAGCAATAGTGTGGCCAGCAGGAGGAGGAAGTGATTGTGCCCCCGAACTCAGCACTGGTGAGGCCACACCTCAAATACTGTGTCCAGTCTTGGGCCCCTCACTGCAGGAAAGACACTGAGGTGCTGGAGCATGTCCAGAGAAGGGCAATGAAGCAGGTGAAGGGTCTAGAGCACTAGTGCTGTGAGGAGCAGCTGAGGGAACTGGGGTTGTTTAGCCTGGATGAGAGGAGGCTGAGGGGAGACTTTATTTCTGTCTAAGCTCCCTGGAAGGAGGCTGTAGTGAGATGGGGGTTAGTCTCTTCTCCCAAGTAACAAGCGATAGGACAGGAGGAAACAGCATCAGGTTGTGCCAGCAGAGATTTAGGTTGGATATTAGGAAAAAAATGTCTTCACTGGAAGAGTTGTGAAGTGTTGGAACAGGCTGCTCAGGGCAGTGGTGGAGTCCCTGTCCGTGGAGGTGTTTAAAAGACGTCTAGGTGTGGTGCTGGGGGATGTGATTTAGTGGTGACTTGGCAGTGCTGGGTTAACAGTTGGCCTCAGTGATCTTAAACCTCTTTTCCAACCTAAATGGTTCTGTGATTCTGTTCTGTGATGATTGCTGGTGATGGGATACTGGACAAGGACTCTTAGCATGAGCTGAGAGACTGGCTTGATGTCAAGGGAGAAGAGGACAGCAGTCACCTGTGGCAGAAGGACAGTAGATGAGGAAGGTGACTGAATGAGGAGAAACGGGGTATTCTGCTTTCTCTGTGGAGAGAGGGCCCTGGTAAGTCACACCCCAGCCCTCCTGTGACAGGCTCTGGCAAGAAAGAACTGCACAAACATTGTGATCCTTCAACCACACACAGTGTGACAGTCTCCAGCTCCCAGTTTCTCCGTGGCCTCACTTCAGGAACTGGTACTGCAGGTAGGCAAGCCTCCCCCACACCTCTTACTGCTCAGCACCCTGGCAACTGAAAATCCAGCTCAGGACCACCACCCCAAGAGGGGGATAGATGGCAATAGAGTCTGGGCAGAACAGCAGCTGAAATGCTTCCAAAATGGGCACTTCATTTAACCGCAGCTGCTGCCACACAGAGCATCAAAGGGGGTATGGAGGTAGGGGCCGCAGGTGAAAATTGGGGTTTTATTTAATACTAAACTAATTTTTTGATGTGCCAAATGCTGAGTGAAACATCCATCACTGTTAGCTGGGGTAGCCCAGGGAGAGAGGGATTCATGCTGTGCAGATGTTCCCTCTACTTCATTATTTTCTTTCAGTTCCTAAAATGTGTGTACAAACTGATAGCACTGGTTTTAAAATTGCCCTGAAACTCATTTCCTTGAAATGTAACAGCAAGTGTCTTCAGCCACATGCTGGGAGTGCCTCTAGAAGGTGCTGTGGGAGAGCCACACGGCAAAGAGTTTGTTCTGCTGGGTGCTGAGGGCAAGAGGGTTTATAGCCCTCCCCCCTCAGCTCCAAGCTGGTTTCTGACCTACGATTCAAATGTTTCATCAGAGTATTTCTCTTAGATCTGTTATCTCTAGCAAATAAAACTCAAGAGATGAAATATCACCTCCCAGTGATTAAGCAACAAACTGCGTCGATTCCTTGGCAAATGATTATCCAAAATCTTTGGAGCGTGACTAAAGTTTAAACCCTGGGGAGCAGGGGAGTTTGAGAGGACAGTGCTAATACCAAGTGATGGGTCTTCCCTCAGGCCTTGAATCCAGCTTCCTGAAGGAGCCAACCACGTTTCTGCTGGGGATGGAGTATCTGGGAGAGCTGTGGAGCACAGGGTGGTGGCAGACACTGAGCTGCTGGGAGTAGCTTGGTGGCAGTGACATGGCATTGGGCAGCAGGGCGCTGGCTGGGTACGAGGGGCAGGGCTGCAATAGCCTCCCTGGGCAGCCTCCACCCTGGCTGGTTGCCTTTGCCGCCTTCTCCTGCCACCTGCGCTGGTCAGGCTGGTGCCTTCCTTGCTTCCCTCGATTTGTTCACCTTGTGAAAAACTGGTCTCTAATGTAAGGCAAGTTTTATTATCTTTTAATCTTCAGTTGCTCCTTTCATCCCTTCATGAAAAGGAATCTAAAAGCAGAGCTTCCAAGTAGAAGGAAATATATCCTTAACAGCATCAGCTTTCAGCTGGAGCCGAATCATGTCTCCCGGATGATGCATGGCCAATGTAACCCGATGTTACCCAATGTAACTCCCATCTGACAGCACGGCTAGTGCTGGCGGGGGCAGATGTGCTTGGTGGGGAGGGGCACTCACCATTTTATCCTTTATCATCCTGTGATAACACGTAACGCTTTTGTCCTGCAGCCAGCGAGCTTGGCTTTCTCAACAACAGCAGAAAGCCTCTCCCCCTCCTTTTGAATCAGGACCCCAGAGAGGTACTGTCACAAGAATACATCTGTTAAGGGAAAGCTTCCTTGTCACCCACCCTGCCTTTGTTTTGTTCCTGGGAGCAAGACGTGAGAGAGCTGAAATACAGAGCCGTACAAATATTTAATTTTCCGTAGTCCTGATAATTTGGAGAGGGGCTATTCCCCCGCACACATTCTGCCTCACTGGAAGGAAGTATTTTTCCCTAACACAAACCAACTAAACCATAGCAGGTCAGAGTCCTGTCTGAGCTTCTTTGGGCATCTCTTCAAACAAACAAGCGAATCAGACTTAGCATCAGATGGGTAAAATGTGGTTGCCCCTCCCCAAGTGCCCCAAATTCCAGGTGAAACACCACCCTAGTGGGTGGTGCTGGTGGCATTAGTAGTTGAGCTGCCTGCACTTCCGATACGTGGCTGTCAGCTGGGCCAGAGGAAGCCCAAGCTCCAGCAGGTAAACCGCTGGCATAGGGCTCAAGGACATGTCCTGAACAAGGTGTGGAGGATCATTCTCACACCCCTGTTCTTCAAATTAATGAGCATTTAATTATTTGATATCGTGGGAAACAAACCTAAGCAGAGTGACCTTACATCATCCTTGAAGCTGTTAGGCTGTGCTCTTACCAAAGGGAAGGACAGAACACAGGTCTCTCGCATGAAAATCTCCCTTACTACTTGAATGGAGGGCACGCACCATGAATCTTCTGCCTCACTCTGCTCCTGTTACTTCATAAGATTTATTTAAAATACTCGTGACACATTGGGAATGAAGTTGGGGTTTTTTTTTTAATCATACAGTTAGAATTAAAAAAACCCCTATGTTTAAATTCTCACCCCTTCCCCTTGTATTTTCCTCCTTTCAAATCCAAGAAAAAAAATCCCAAAACCTACTTAAAAGTTAAAAGAAGACTTAAGACCCTTACACCTCTTGAGGTCACCACTGTATTAGAAGCTGGGAAAACAAGGACAGTAAAACTGGACTCCTGAATTAATCTGGGGCAGTACAGAGGTACAGTGAGCGGGTCAAGGATTAAGGAAGCTTTTTAAGGGGAAGTTCTGCTAAAAAAAATTCTGACTAACCCACCCATTTATAAGAGATGTTTCAGTGTATAATTTACCAAAGATCTCACCATTTTATTGTGATCCCCTTCCTGCAAATCCCACCAGTAACTCCCAGTGCAGGCTGGCATCCCACTGTACCGGTTTTGACTGGGATAGAGTTAATTTTTCTCATAGCTCCTGTGGCACTGCGTTTTAGATTTGTGGTGAAGAAGCAGAGGGATGCGGTAGTGATTGCTGAGCAGTGCTGGCACAGCAGCAAGGCCTTTTCTGCTGCTCTTCCAGCAAGGAGGCTGGAAACAAGTTGGGAGGGGGCACAGCCGGGATGTCACAGCCACAGTGAAAAAATCCCAAAGGAAGGGCAGCATGTGGTGCTGTCCCAGCGTGCCTTTACTTCTTGCCCAGATACCCTAGTCAGGTTTTTTGCTGAGAAGGAGAATTCTACCCCATGACAAAACAAAAAGAAGAATACTGTTGAAGCGTGTGAATGGAGCAGAAACATTCTTGGTGTGAGCTGGCATGAGGAGCAAGAAAAAGATTTGAGGCAGAAAGCTCCAGAGCAGGGAGGTTCTGCTGTAAATGCTGTTTCAGGCTCCTGGAAGTTGATTTATGGCGGTGGCTGACGTTTGGGATTAGCAGAAAAGGACATATGTGATGGTGTGGAAGAAGGAGAGAAGCTGTTATTTTTAAAGATTGCTTCTGGAAGAGAATGTGCTGAACTTACCTCTCGGTCTGAGCTTACAAAATTACCTGCAGTGTGTTAGAGAGAAACAATCTGTGAGGAATGTTTGCTGCCCTGGAAGGAATTTGTGCCACAAATAAACCAGAAGTTGGTACCACCAGGCTTCATTTCAGAGAGAGCCCTGCCCCTCAGATAACCCCTCTGTGTTTCAATCCCACATTTACCTTTTCCTGCTGTGCTCTACAGCCAGATCAAGGGATCAACAGGAATCGAAATACTCTGCTGTGCCGCCTACTCATCCAGCAAGCTGGGTGCTTTTTTGTTGAGAGGAGTTGGAGACTGACGATATCTGACTATCTGAGTGCCTGCAGTTTGTTTGTGGAGCATGAGGAAAGAAGCCCAGGCTTTCAAAGGGAAGGGAAATCTGCCTTCAGCACTTTTTTTCTTTATTTACCTTGGTGACAGAATGATTTTTAGTTTTTTATGGCTGGCTCTGTCTGCCATACCAGATAAGCTTCTGAATCACGGAGATAGAGGAATGGCAGGCATTTCCTTGTTGAAAAGAAAATTGGATTGTTATCTTTATAATAAACAGATGACCAGCTACCTCTCTGAAGGCACCAAGGGTATAACGTATTTCTTTAAGAGAAATGATTAGATCTTTCATAGAATCATAGAATGGTTTGGGTTGGAAGGGACATTTAAGGGTCATCTAGTCCAACTGCCTAAAGTGAGCAGGGACATCTTCAACTACACCAGGTTACTCAGAGCCCCATCCAGCCTGGCCTGACATGTTTCCAGGGATGGGACACCTACCACCTCTCTGGGCAACCTGTGACAGTGTCTCACCATCCTCATTGTAAGCATTTCTTCCTTATGCCTAATCTGAATCTCCCCTCTTTTAGTTTAAAACCATCACTCCTTGCACTGTGACAACAGGCCCTGGTAAAAGGTCCGTCCCACCTTTCTTACAGGCCCCCTCTAAGTACTGGAAAGCCGCAGTAAGGTCTCCCTGGAGCCTTCTCTTCCCCTTGAAGGGAAGAGGCTGAACAACCCCAACTCTCTCAGCCTGTCCTGTCTCTCCTGAGAGACGTGTTCCATCCCTCTGATCATTTCTGGGCCTCCTCTGGACCTGCTCCAACAGGTCCGTGTCTTTCCTGTGCTGAGAACTCCAGAGCTGGACACAGGATTTCAGGGGAAGTCTCATCAGAGCGGGTCAGGATAGAATCACCCCCCTTGACCTGCTGGCCATGCTGCTTGTGATGCAGCCCAGGATGCGGTTGGCTCAGTGGGCTGTGAGCTCACAGTGCTGGCCCATGTCCAGTCTTTTGTCCACCAGTACCTCCAGGTCCTTCTCGGCAGGGCTGCTCCAGGTCCCTCTGGATGGCATCCTGATGATGAAAGGCACCACGAGAGGGTCCAACAATTCCTTCTGAGCAGAGCCTAGCATGGGATGACAGGCAAGCGTAGTTCTAACGGGCATGGCTGTATTAATCACAGCACTCATACAGGGAGACCTGTGTCCTTACAATTCCTTCTGTGTAGGAGAGCCCAACGCTGGTGTCCTGCTGATGGGGAGACCCACGGGCAGCAACCCCGGCACCGCCGGCCCCGCCCTCGGAAAAAAGGGCTTTTTCCCAGAGTTGGTGAAAAACAAACAAAAAAAAAACCCCCCAAAGAGCCCAGGGGTGGGGGTGTGGAGGCATTCGGGTATCCGAGGCCACCAGGTGGCAGGCTGTGACCGTGTCCCCAGCCTCCCCGGGGACACTGGGGATGCCGAGAGATGCGCGGCCAAGCCGAGGGTACCGGCCGGGTGTCCCAGCAGTACCCGAAAGCCCGAGGGGTTACAGTCACCTCTGCGAGGGATGGGCGCCAGAACGGCCACAGAGCAGCCTTCACACCCAGCAGTGCCGTTGCATCAGAAAGATTTTTTTGGTTTGGTTAGAAAGACATCGCTACTGGTGTTAAAACGTAACCCGCTGTGCTCCACAGAGCCCACGGGAGTAACGAACCAGGTCCTGGGCTGCACTACGGTCTCTCTGTCTACTCTTTCCTTATGGGTAGGTTACGAATCTCTTCCAAAGAATAATGGTTTTTCCAGCTTCGTCAGATCTCTTAAACAGTGTTCTCTTGGCAACACACCAACACGTTCCTGTGCTCAAAGGATGAATCCCTTCGGAAGCACTTAGAGCATTTTTCTTTCAGAAGTTTTGACGCATTTTGTAATGAAAAGAAAAACAGTGCTCAACCTGATTAGTAGAACTGCAGCTGACACAAGGTGCCCCAGGGGAGCAGAAAATTTCCTTGCTGGTGTTAACCATCAAGTCGTGCCCGAGCAAAGCCTCTAGCAGCACCTCTCCATCCCCCTTTCCTTCCCTCTTCTTCCTCTTAACTGTGCGTGGTTTTAATCTGAGGCAGCTCTACCAGGGTGCTGGGCTTGTACAGGCGATGAGTCATGCTACAGGGCAGGGAAAAATGACATCCCGTCATCCCAGTTCACTGCATGGTGGTTTCTGTACGACTGTCACCCTGAATCAAAAAGAAACAAGCAATGAGTGACTCCTTTAGAAAAGAGACGTATAACAGATGTGTTTCTTTTTAACAGCAAAAATTTAGAAAGGATTGAGAAAAAAAAATTACACAAAACAGCACAGGATGTCCCCCCTCTCAGAAAGCTGACAGTCGTGTTATGTGCTATGCAATGCAGTATGTTTTCCACCCCTTTTTTCTCTCCTTGCTTCACAGTTTCTCCATAGAAAGCTGTTTCTCTTCCTTCGGTGCTTCTTTCTTCTGTGGTCCATCTTTTCCATCCCGCTATGCTGGAAGAACTATAAGAGCAGACTAGACTTGGCCTAGGGTCAAGACTAGACCTTAACTGCCTCAAAGGCACTAGGATGTTTGCTTCATCGGGGTTTGCTTGGTAGTTTCCTCACCATGGAGGCAAGGGAACCACGGGAGGATCCAGCAATTCCTTTTCCTTCTGAGCAGAGCTCAGCTTGGGATGAGAGGCAAGTGTAATTCTAACAGGCGTTGTTATGTTAACCACAGCAGTCGTATAGGGAAACCTGTGTAATTACAAAGTCGGGGGCAAATTAGTCACCCCGTCACAACTGGATATCCTGACAAACAGCAAGCCTGCCAGAGTCCTAGCGATTTATTTTTCATGGGTGCAGGCAATTTAGTTTTGATAACTCTGGTCAAAGATGGATGACTAATCATGAAAACATTAAGGTGTCTGTAGGAATGAAAGGAGAATGCTCTCTATTTTTGCAGGATGTCTTTATTATTTACACGCCAGAGGGATGGAATGCCATCCAGGGGGGCCTGGAAAAGCTAGAGAATTGGGCCGCTGTGAACCTCATGAGGTTCAACAAGGCCGAGTGCGAATTCCTGCACCTGGATGGAGTAAATCCTCAGTATCAATACAGGCTGGGCGATGATGCGATTGAGAGCAGCCCTGCAGAGAAGGACTTGGAGGTCCTGGTGAATGAAAGGCTAGACATGAGCCAGCACTGTGCACTCACAGCCCACAAAGCTGCATCACAAGCAGCGTGGCCAACACGTCAAGGGAGGCGATTCTGCCCCTCTGCTCTGTTCTGGTGAGACCCCACCTAGAATCCTGTGTCGGGCTCTGGAGACATGGACCTGTTGGATGGGGTCCAGAGGAGACCACAGAAATGATCAGAGGGCTGGAACATGTCTCTCACGAGGACAGGCTGAGAGAGTTGGGGTTGTTCAGCCTGGAGAAGAGAAGGCTCCAGGGAGACCTTATTGCAGCTTTCCAGTACTTAAAGGGGCCTGTAAGAAAGATGGGGACAGACTTTTGAGCAGGGCCTGTTGTGGTGATGGTTTTAAACTAAAACCATAGGGCAAGGGGTGATGGTTTTAAACTAAAAGAGGGGAGATTCAGATTAGGCATAAGGAAGAAATGCTTACGATGAGGATGGTGACACCACTGCCCAGAGAGGTGGTAGATGTCCCATCCCTGGAAACATGTCAGGTCAGGTTGGAAAGGGCTCTGAGTAACCTGGTGTAGTTGAAGATGTCCCTGCTCACTTCAGGCAGTTGGACTAGATGACCTTTAAATGTCCCTTCCAACCCAAACCATTCTAAGATTCTATGATTTTTCTTCCTTCCAGAATGACGTCAGGTGAAGGGCCCTACCCGATCTTAGGCTAAACATTTTTTTTTCTGAAGCAACTGCTCGTGAGGACAGCAATCAAAGGCAGAGGCTGTGCATATCACTGTGCAGATGGACATTGTGGTTCTGCTGCCTGCTTGCTTCTCTGCTTTCCACCATCTCCACATGGCAAGCCTTTCCTTCTGGAGTGGTCCCAGGGCAGCAGTGCCATGATGAAGTCAATGGTACCCGTTCAGACTGAAATCCCCAAAAACTGTGTCTCAGAGCTGAAGACTCAAACTGACTCAGATGGGAAGGAAAGAAAGGGAGCTACCTCTAGTCCTCATACACAACAAGAGAGCCACAAGGGCAGCAAACACCTGCTGCAGCTTGCTGCTAAGGAGGAAGTGAAATGAAAACCAAATCTTTTCCTCAAGTCTGAAGGACACCCCTGGGGAAACTCTGTTCTGGGGTAGGACCTGCAAAGTGAATGTTTGCCTTGTGTTTGATCAGCTGATTTAGCACATCCCAGCAAGAGGAGTCCCATTTTTGGACCCACTACGCTAGTCACCATCTACCTTGGTGTGGCTGCTGAGCTAGAACCAGTCTTGGCAAACACAGTCTTGTTAGAAAATGGCACAGTTACCTCCAAAGTGAACTTAGATGCAGAACTAAGGCAGAGTAGGGTGCAAGAGAGTTACACAAGCTCTTCAGAAAAAGAGACAGTGCATATTCTTTCCTCCTAAATTTGAAACACACCTCCCCCCCAATATCTCCTTTGTAAGGGGCTCTGTAGAGCGGGATGTCCATCAAACACAAGGCCTTGAGTAGGCACATGGGCAGCGTGTGTTTAATGTCAGCTACAGTTTAAAACACAGAGACTGCCCCAGAAAATATTATTTGAGCATTGTTTTTTCTTGAGTGACTGCCTTTCTGGGAGACTCAAGCACAAGAGACATTGAAAATGCCAGTCCCCTGGAAAGAAGGTATATCAGACTGCTTTTGTCTACATCGATACTTTCTGTTTCTGTGTTTTAGTTGTATGACAATCACCTGTGCCAATCACCTTCTGTAAAAGAGGTAGCCTTTTGTTTACCTCTCTCCCTCCACCCATCCTTCCCTTCTGTTTCTTTTGCAGCTCCTGTTTCTCACCATGCTTCCATGCCAGTCCTACCTTTTCCTTCCATTTTAGCACAGCAGTTCTCCTCCTCCCCTTCCCTGCTCTGATTAAATACCTGGCTCACATTTTTTCCTCCCCCTCAGTCCCTGTGCAACTCTACCATTCTTTTTGTCTCCTCTTCCTCACATGGTTCTCCTTGCTGTGGTTTTCTGCTTAAAATAACCTAAGCTGCTTTCCTGCGCGAGGAGGCTTTTGCTCTCCATGCTTCTGTGAATGCATGTGCTGTGCACAAACATCCCCTACTCCCAGCTGACACCTTACACCTCCCTTCCAGCCTCCCTTTCTGTCTGCATCCCCAGCACTGGCCAGCTGTGCTCTTTCCTGATTTTTCTGGGCCCTTTTCACTGGTTCCCTCTCAAACCTCACTCTAAGCAATTTCTAAGCCAGTGGTTCACCCTTAACATTTAACAATTACCTTGTCCACTTGGGTTTGTTTCTTCCTTCAGTTTCTGAAGCTGCTTGACCACTTTTGCTTGAGACAGAGGAACCACGTTGGCTGTGAAAACAGGAAAAAAAAAACATGGAATTTCTCAATGAAGAAAGCAAATGGGGAACCTCTGAAAGATCTGAACTCTCTGAACTGTTTTACACAAATCACAGACACACAGAATGGTGGGGGTTGGAAGGGGCCTCTGGAGATCATCTGGTCCAACTCCACGCTACAGCAGGTTCACCTACAGCACATTGCACAGCTTTGTGTCCAGGTGGGTTTTGAATGTCCCCAGAGAAGATGACTCCTCCCAGAGACAAGCTCTCTGGGCAGCCTGCTCCAGTGCTCTGTCACCCTCCAAGTAAAGAAGTTTTTCCTCATGTTCAGGTGGAATTCATGCATTCTGACTTGTTCCTGTTGTCCCTTGTCCAGTTGCTGGGCACTGCTGAAAAGAGTCAGGCCCCACCACACTAACTAGCCACCCAGCATGTTCTCATGAACTAGTTCTACCAGGACTGCTGCAGACCAGTTAAACCCAGTTCTATAATGGAGGCAAGCAGCGGATGTGTGTGAACTTCAGTAACTTCATTCTCTTCATTGTTTAGAAAAACTTTGAGTTAGCCTTATGCCAGTTATTGCAGTTAGATGAGAGAAAGTCAGATGGAATTCATTTATTTGCCTCCCAGCCTTCTCCAGGCTTAGCAGACCCAGATCTCTGACACTTTCTTTGTAAGAAAGATGCTCCCGTCTCCTCATCATCTTTGTAACCCTCCGCTGGAATCCCCCCTTTAGATATAGATGAACATTGATAAGGTCCCCTCCCAGCCTTCTCCAGGCTTAGCAGACCCAGATCTCTGACACTTTCTTTGTAAGAAAGATGCTCCCGTCTCCTCATCATCTTTGTAACCCTCCGCTGGAATGTCTCCAGTAGTTCCCTGTCTCTCTTGAACTGGAGAGCCCAGTTTACTCTTTCCTGCTTTCTCCCAAAACAAAACATTCAGAAGGACTAGGGTAAGACTTTAGTTTCTGAGACCCCCTTAATTGCAGAGACCCTTGGGGTACCCTAGTAGGCAGAGGTGCAGAGTCTGAGCATGGAAAGGAAAGTCCAGTTGTTCCCTGAGGATCCTGACCAGCCCCTGAGGGTAACAGATCTGTGGAAGCGTGAGGGTGGGGTAGGAGCACGGCAGCTAGAAATCACTTCTCAGATAAGTAACTGAAATGTATAATTACACGAAAGCCCTGCATAGAGGTTTCTATTAATCTGCGATCCCATAATCTTCTTTGGTTGACACTTAGCAACAGAATAGATACTGAGGACAGAAAGCCAGGGTGCCTTAAAACTCCTCTCTTTGCTGCGGAGAGCGGAGAAAAGGTCCTCCTCTGGGCAGGCCCAACAGCTTTTCCAGGTACTGGCTATATCGTGCCTTTCAGTGCTATTATGCAGACACCTGAATTTCAAGTTGCCCAAAGTCCAGCTCAGATGGGCAAATAAAATTGTTTATAAGAATTAGCCAACTTTACTCACAGAAACCCAGGACTGATCCAAACAAATGAATTCACAGACTGTGCTAAGCACTGTGCTAAGACTGTCACAAGCAGGAGGAATGTGGAAGAAGGGACCAATGGGACAAAACCTCTGCAATGGAAATTGCTCTTAACTGGTAGATAAAAGCAACAGTCACCACACCTTTTGGGGGACCCACAGCGTCACAGAGATGCTCAGAAAATGGTGCAGGAGGGTGTTATCCCACTGCAACGATCCCTGCCCAGAGCCACGGGCCTTCATTGTCCTATCTTTGAGGGACTCGACACCTGACAGAGTGCCAGCCTACCTCAGCCCTCTCCTAGGTTCAGCTGTTTTCAAGAACATCACAAAAAGTGGTGGGTTTAGGTGCCTACCTCCACGCTCTTTACATCCCAGACTCTTTTTGCCATCTCCTTCTTACCTTTTTTTCCTTCTTCTTCCTGTCTTACCTTTTTTTCCTTCTCCTGTGCTTTTTAACTGAAGAGTCTGGAGCAGCCAGACAAGCCATCATCTTTTGCGGTGTTGCTACGACTCTGGGGGCAGAGAGGCAGTTAAAAGACATGCTATAACATCTCAGAGCAGCTGGTAAGACTGCAGGCCCTGCTGGTCATTCATCACACTCTCCCCCACAGTCCAGTTCAAGTGCTTTTTTCTTTGTACCTGTTGTGATCCTCAGGGTTGAGACTCCAGTGACGACAGCTTCCTCTCACCTTGAGCAATTTTTGTTCCCCATCCGGCAGGAGGGATGGGCTCCCATGCCAGTGGTGCTGCCCAGCAGCAGAGGAGAGAGGGGAGGTATTCCAGCCAAAGGGCAACGGGCCCAAAGGTGCAGTTAAAATGAAATTTAATATTTACATTCTAAAAGGATTAACTTTGTTTTGCTGGGTTTGTTTATCTTCAGCCAAGGACATGGGTCTTTTTTTTTATTTTTACAGTGAAGTTTTGCTCCAGAACTGAGCGGCCAAGACCTGCCTATGCCAGACCCATGAACCCTGGTTTAACAGAGTCACTTTGTACCACGACATGACTCTGCTCCAGGCTGCTGGAGCCATTTATTCCCAGGCCAAACCAACCATGGTGCCGTGGGTCTGGCCAAGGGGGCTGCAGAGCTCCACAAGCAGCTGACAGGCAGGCCAACGCGAAGAGCGGAGCAGGGCACTCTGCTACCTCTCCTCTCCTTTTTGGGGTCCAAGGAACTGCCAGAGGAGTTCTGGCTTTCCAAAGAGCCCAAAGGCAGTTTCTCACAGCAATTACACGTGTCTAGGTAGGTGTTGCTAGAGTACTTCTGGACCTCTGCAGGAAGTAAACCCACCACCCACACGCCAGCTGCCTCTATGAAGCATGCGGTTGTGCATGCCGCTTCAGAGGGGGCAAAAGGTCTCATAAGCCATGTATAGCTCAGTGCGCTCAATGCACTGAGTTTTTCCCAACTTCTGCATACCAACCCCGGGTTTGAGGAAATACAAAAAAGGCAAATTGCTTAACTGAAAGGAGCGTGACTAGCAATTACACACTTTTCCTGCTTTTTACAGCCTTCCTCACATAATGGCATGAAGAAGGAGCAAAATTAGCATGTGTTCCTCTTTTTATATGACATTTTGTATTTTGCGGAGCTGAGTTTTTCCCAACTTCTGCATACCAACCCTGGGTTTGAGGAAATAAAAAAAAAGGCAAATTGCTTAACTGAAAGGAGCGTGACTAGCAATTACACACTTTTCCTGCTTTTTACAGCCTTCCTCACATAATGGCATGAAGAAGGAGCAAAATTAGCATGTGTTCCTCTTTTTATATGACATTTTGTATTTTGCGGAGGAACTTCAATAGATTCATCAAGCTGATACTAAAAAAAGATCTACGATTCTGTCTATAGTCAAATATTCCCCAGACAACAGTCGTGGGCTGGAGTTATTTGCTGGTTTTTCCCATCTCAGGCTATGCTTCTTTCATCATTTTTCAAAGGCTTAAACACCTACTTGCCAAGTATCATCTTTAAAGAAAAAGCTAAAATTTACTTTTTCACTGTCACCAGGAGCCCAATACTAACGAAGTCAAGCTCATGGGAAATCATCCGTAGAAAGCAGCAGCTGATAGTGTAGAGAAGTCTCATTCTGAGGACAGAGGGAATCTTTTCAATTGCACGTAGGAAAGCAGAATAAAGAAAATCATTCGGAGTGTGTAAGTCTTTTGTCCTCTGTTGGAGGGGACTGTTAATTAGCAAGGGTGGTTAAGGATTTCAGTCTGACATTTCAAAGCATTTTGAGGGATCCAAGAGATCCTGTGGACTTGTCTATGTGGGCACAGTGGAGAGTTTGTTAGTGAACACAAAGCGCGGTAGCTATTCTGCTAGGTATGACAAGCTGCTAGTGCTGGTGCCTGCTCTGGCCTATATGAAAGGGGATTAAAATTCCTTTGAAATGCACTTAGAGGGGAAAATCACAGAGGTGAAGGGGATTAACCGAGTTTAGTCTACTAGTACATATTTCCCTAAGCTGGTTTCCAGTGGCTCCAATATTAAGGGCTGTGATGCCGTTTCAGGAAGAGATGGGATGCTGTGCACTGCATCGTGTGGTAGCGAAGGGACTGTAATGCTGCCCTACAAACAGATAGGGCACTCCTGGCGGATGCCTTTGGGCAGGAGGCCTTGGATGTGGCCTCCAGATCAGCTCTGCACAAGGACCGGGGTGATGAGGAGCAGGAGTGGTACATGAGCTCTGGACCAGGAACTGCTGTTAGAAAGGCCAGTACAACAATCACAGCTCATACTCCAAGGACTCCAGATTTTTCTGAATTACTTTAGTTAGGTAACACCTATTTCTCAGAGGCTCAAAAAGCCCAAACTCAACCTCTTGAGGAAAATGTCCCAAAAGATAAAACACAACCCAGGCATGTTTTAGTGATACAATCTACAGCATAATCTGCATTATAGAATTTGTAGGTTTTGGAGCCAAGCAAGAAGGGTTTAGACTGATTGCCTGAACATGAAAGACCTGTGGGCTTATATTGAGGTTAACTCGTACAGCGTTCAGCAGACAGATAGACATCCAGCATCAAGGGATCCTTCGGACAGCTCTGCTACTAGCTTGAATTGCTGTGAACGTGGAAAATGAGCCTTCACAGAAAGTTGCTTGAGACCTCCACACCCCATGAGAGTGAGGAGTGGAAATCATTCCCCAAGAGCTCCATGCTCATCCAGTGCTTGGATCACTCCACAATGTCACTATGTGGACTCCAGGTTTGTAAAATAAGCTGTTGGAGTCAGGAACTCAAATTTTCTACCTCTCTGACTTGAGTACAGACTTTTCCTAACCGTAGCAGAGATCTGACTGGCGGCTGCAAGCCAGCTCCTGTTTCACCCCCCTCACACTACATACTGCACGACACATGGCAGATCTGCTGGATCAGGTGGTTGCTGTTCTGCTTGCATTTGTCCTAAACACACAGCAGGCCTTTGCTTCGTCATTGTTACGGATAAAGCATTGCGGGAAGCAGAACGAGTCCTGAACAGTGTCTCAGCAATGGTACGTGATGGGCACATATGCCATGCAGACCAAGAAAGAGAAGCTGTATGCTCCCCTGAAAGCACACACGGACACGGAGCAGGGATAAAATGCAGGGATAAACTGCAAAAGCAGATTTTATAACAGCCATGAGTGTAGACCTAGAACAGTGACCCCACAGCTGTACGCAGAGCTAAGCTGTAGCCTCATCTGAGAGATATTTTACTTTCGTGCTACAAGAGGAGTTCTGAACCTAATTCAGGTAGTGAGCAAAGCAACTGCCGTTTTTATCCTCAGCACGCGTTGCACTGAACCATTCACAAGCTTGCACTCTAGAAACCTGAGCACGTTCCTGTTGCATGATTAGATTTCAGTCTCCCAGCTTGGCTGGGAGTAGCTAAAGGGGGTTATAACTACAGAGGCTTAATTAGGGAAAAGCATACACATCCACTGAAAGCAGCGGTCCGTGTCTGCAGTTACGTACGGCAGGCAGCACCTCACACAGAACACATGCTGGGGAGTTTGTGTGTTTACACTCATGAAAACATACACAAGCTAGATCTTCCCTTACAATGTATCAAGTCATAACTGCCAGGTAATCTCCTGTTGACTCATGTAGCCAACAGCATTTCAAAGTGTACAAAGGATTTTTTTGTCCCAGCATAGTATGAAACTAGCTCAATTTACTGGCAATGTGATGAGAAGCGCTTGGAATCTCAGAGCTACGCCTATTTTTTGTAGTACACCTTCACCACTTATTTCCCACCTTTCTCACGGAGTTGGCTCTCACATCTGCTACAGGTTTGACCGGCAACAGCTCTTGGCTCAGGTAGGCTGGTCTAAGAGCAGTGGCTGGTCTAAAATAGCTGTTAACTCTTTCCTTCTGCTTACACATCACCGTTGGATCCACAGCATACAAGTGTCTAGCCCTTCTTAACAGGTTTTTCTCCTGAAATATTGCAATGTACGTTATTCTTGTTCTTAATAGTTGAAGAGCAAAAAGACAGAGGAAAACCCAGATGTTATTACTGTACCTATGTGTTATAATCTGCCCTGTTCAGATACCTCTTTCTTTCTACCCTCAAAAGACACACGGTTGTTTCCTCTCAGATCCATTTTCATGTAGTACGCGTTTCTTTTTGCCGGACCAGTGACACTGGTAAGTGTACTTGGAAGCTGATGCAAAAGTTCAGCGAAGCCTGTGGTGGATGCAAGAACACTGTTTATGAGACGGAATGATTAGTACAGCATTTCCCCGGAGCTGTAGAAAGGCGCCGCTTCAATTAATAAAAAGAAAGGCATACATGTGTGACTGTCGCTGTGACTCGGTAGCTTCCCATGCTACAGCATGCCGGGTGGATTTTATTCCAGGGTGACAGTTCACATCCAAGCTCCTTCCAGAAAAGTGGTGATCTACATATATTGATCTCCACTAAAGAAAGAACTGAGTAATTTAAATGACGTTAGAGGATGATTAGCCATTAACCAATGGCGAATTCAGCCCTGTGCAAATTTGAAGAAGCTTTTGAAGAGACTATCCAGGTGGCCCCGTGTGCTGGAAAAACAGGCCTTTCCACACACCTGTTTGTATTCAGGTACCAGAATGGGGTGTCTCAGACTCAGCATTTTACAATCTTGAACACCAAGATGCTGAGCAAAGTACACAGCTGCAATAGCTTTAGCAAATATATATATAGCCTCAGATTTAACCCTACCGAATCTTTTTAATGGTCAAAATAGCTAGGGGAAGATATTCATTGTCATGTCTGATCTAATTACTCATTTGACATCTGCAGTCCACTGAGAATAAATTGAGAATTTATGGAAATTCCCTTTAAAAAGTCATTCCCTGCCCAAAGAGCCCAGCCAAGACTCTATGAAAAGCATGGCCTCTGTTAATCAGAAACATTTACATCCCGTTGTAGATTTACTGTGTCCTGTAAGAAGAGAACAAAACATAAATTTGTAACCTGAACCATCTAATCATTTTGCTAACAGAGAAAATGACCTTTAAAAACATTGATCCCAGGGCAAGTTCCCAGCGTCTTCCAGCAACAGGAAAGGTGAAAGCAGCAGGGCTGGCACGAGGTTACCCAGCCAGCTTTGAGTGTCAATTAATCTGGGCTCGTTCTTTCTGCAATCACTTGTCTGGAGTGATGGATGTATGTAGACATGAACGCACATTAAAACTGAAGAACAGAAGTTGATTTAGAGGGATCACAAGGGCTGTAGGGATAGCTAACAAAGGAGGAGGTTGTAATGGTCAGTGCCCAGTGACCTTGGAGTTCAAACACTTCAAAGCAAAAGCCTGCCGAGATGAGCAGGTGCCGGGTGAATTCATACATTACAAAAGCCCCAAAGCAACAATTATCTATTTAGATGTTCATTTTGTTTTTTGTGGACTTCGGGCTATGTCCCAGGATGCTCCTTGGACATACATAACCTTGAAGTGATCAAAACCTGTGATTGTATACCTGTAGCCCAACCCAACTCCTCTGTCTTCTGAACTGCTAACAGTTTACACTTCCTCATTTTCAAATTAACTGGATTTGATATAGGACACAAGATAAGGATGACTTTCCTGTTTTCTGGTTAGGCTCAATAGTGTTTCCTTACTTCCCATTCAAACAGCTGGTGTTAGTCCTACGAACAAAGAAATCTGAGGATGATCGTTAAACTCTAAATGCAGGCAGAGTCCCCACAGAAAATCATGGGCAGCAGGCTGACAAACAAGCACACACCTGAAATGCCACTATTTAAAGCAATGCTTTACAAACTGAAATGCAAGCTCAAATGTGAACCTCCCTGAGAACGTTTTTTAATTAGAAAAGCATTATCCCTGGCTTTGCAGAGGGAGGAGGCTACCTAAGTAGCAAATGGTGAAATCAATGGAAAATCTCTCCTGGCTGGTTTCAGCAGCTACTGTGTTGAGCACGCGCTGACGTGCCAGAGCTCTGCCACAGCAGTTCGGCGGCAGACACCCGGAGGGAAACTCGACGAGTACTTGGCTAGTTCAGAAAATGCGGGCAAACTTCCTCAAGAGGTTAAACCTCAGATCTTTTCCTGTAAGTCCCGATGGAATGTTACTCCAGAAAAGTGAATGGAGGTGTCACACTCAGGTGTCTATACTATAGAAAGGATTGGTTTGGAGCTTGGGAATTCGTTAATTCTTTGGAAGGTGCTAAGGAATGTATCCAGATTACTGCATAGCTTACCGTCTATCCGCCCTTTCACTCCGGTGTCACAGGAGTAGCTTATAGCTTGTTATGGTCAGATATTCCAGACAGTCTGAGCCCTTCGTCGTGT
>NW_010428373.1:0-677 GCF_000710305.1 Buceros rhinoceros silvestris | reverse complement strand
GCGCCGTGTAGAAGCAGTTGGATTTCTAAATCAAATCATATAGAAGGGAATGGAGCAGAGAGTAAGGAGCTTATCTATGTAAAACAAGCGTAAGTGTGTGAGACTATGTGGAAGAGAGGCAGATACCGTGGCGCCGTTGGAAAAATCCTTGACATAAACAAGAGTATTAGTGAGACATGTTTGTTCTTGACCTGAACGCGGTAATGCTTGCAAGCAGGGAACATGCATTCATTAAATATAGGCACTAATTCTTCAGGGATGAATTTCGACTGATTTGGAATTCAGATAAGCCTTAAAGCATTTACTTATTTGAGGATTATCTAATTTTTTCCATAACTGGGGGTCTCATACTTCTTGACTCCCGTAAGGCTGAGATTACTGTGCACACCAGGGACTCTGCCCTCCTCGCTGGCCCCCTAATCACCCTGTATGCTGGGTGACTACCCTTTCTTCTGGGTTTTGTGTGTCCCCTAGGCCCCAAATAGCTTTATGCCATCTCTGTATTAGCTATGTAGCCCTGCTCTTTCTTCCGCACCAGCATTCTTAAATATATCTTTCTGAGGGGTTTTCAGTGACTTCATTTACTTTTACACGGTTCCTCTGTGTTCCGCTGCTTTCCCTGTGGCATGTATCCTTCTAGCAGTCTCTGGGAGCTGCCCTGTTTCCTGCTCTTCACA
>NW_010428372.1:0-24666 GCF_000710305.1 Buceros rhinoceros silvestris | reverse complement strand
GGTTCCTCCATGTTGAACCCAGGACATGGTGCATGAAAAGTTGGACACGAGCTGACAAATATGCTCACAGCTCAGAAAGCCAACCATATCCTGGGTTGCATCCCCAGCAGTACAGCCAGCAGGTCAAGGGAGGTGATCCTGATGCTCTTCTCTGCTCTGGAGAAGAGTCAGTACTCCTCGCCTGGAGTACTGTGTCCAGCTCTGGAGTCCTCAGCACTAGAAGGACATGAATCTGTTGGAGTGGGTCCAGAGGAGGGCCACAAAAATGGTCAGAGAACTGGAGCACCTCTCCTATGAAAAAATCTGAGACAGCTGGGGCTGTTCAGCATGAAGAAGAGAAGGTTCTTAGGAGACCTTATAGCAGCTTTCCGATACTAAAAAAGGGCTTATAAGAAAGATGGGGACAGTGTTTTTAGCAAGGCACATCGCGACAAGACAAGGAATAATGTTTTTAAACTAAAAGAGGAGAGATTTAGAGTGGAGATAGGGAAGAAATTTTTTGCAACGGTGTTGGTGAAACTCTGGCACATGTTGCCCAGAGGTGATAGATGCCCCATCCCTGGAAACATTCAAGGCCAGGTTGGATACGGCTCTGGGCAACTTGATATTTGAAGATGTCCCTGCTCACTGCAGGTGGGTTTGACTAGAAGACTTTTGAACTTGCCTTCTAACCTGAAGCATTCTATGATTCTATGATTTAAAACAATCCTAGTGCTAACATTAAGCTAATCACAGATCACACGTCTAAATACAGGTAAAGGAATAAAACGAAATTGAAATACATTTCCAGCTGTGCAGGGACATTGCTAGCTAACAGAGACATCTAGCCCTCATTTTATTTTGGATATCATTATTTTTCTGTCTAGACTAGGAACAAATTCATTTCTCATGTATAGTACTCCATTATTTATACTCAAAGATAGCCGTTATCCTTGTCACTGTGGGCTGTTTGCTGGCGTTTCTGTGTTATCAAAAATTCAGTGATTATAACTACTAACAAAAAATCAAAACATTAAAACCCAGTTGTAATAGATGAAGCAGTTACACAGATAAACGTAACAACACATTTAGAAAGATTTATTACCTGTTTCTTGTAAACAGTGAAACATACACTGCTAAGATTTCAATTTGTTTTTCAGGGAGGTTTTTCTTCATCTAAACTTGAAAATTTTATTAACTCTGCTATTATTTTAAGATCCGAGAGAAACACAAGAGCTTTTGGAGTAAAAAGCAACATCCACACTGGCTTGGCTGAGGGCTGTTAAAGCCAGTTAGTTGTAATACATGTCAGCAATATGTAAGAGACAGTCTATTTCTTTCTTAAGTGTGATTTAATGACAGAACTTTTTAAGACTTGTATCAGGCCAACAGACTAATAGAAAACATTAACTCTTTTACAAAGGAGAAGAGGTCGAGGTGTTCTGCTTTATTTTCCTTTTGGAGGTGTCATATTTTATATGTAATTAAATTATTGTATGCTAAGGCAAATAACATTTGTCATGAATCAGTATTTAATGGTATCCTTTCTCTGCAATTATTACACAAGACTTGGGGCCTTTATGCTCATGTCTTTCCTATGTTTCTGGAACCTATAAAATTTTTAATACTAGCAGCAATTCCTGATTGTCAGCTATGCTGTTGGATACATCTCAGACCATAGTGTTTCATCAACACTTTAGTCTCTGCATATTGCAACGTATTAGAGTATGTTTACTCCACATGAAGCTAATTCAGTGCTGTAAGAAGTCCTTATGCAACTTCCTTGTTAAACTAAGCAGGGATATTATTTTCTTGTTAATCTTTAATTAATAACAATATTAGATATTGCAAATATTAGATATTTTATTCAAACAGTTAATTGTGGGTTTTTTTAATGCAACTTTTAAAGTAGTCCCACAAACTATATACAGTCCTCTAAAATTCATGACAGTCTGTAAGCTTATCTGTGCTCTTGGTTCCTCAATGCCTATCCTTCCAGAAAACAAGTTCAGCAGTGACATAAAATAAATTTCCTTAATTCAGAAAAAAAAAAAATTTAAAAAAACTTCTTTAAACTCTTTTCTCAGAATCGTTTCCATTTGTCACCCATGAAAAGATGAGGTCTCAGATGGATTCAGGGTGCAGTTTAGATACAGCTGCTTAGATAATGCGTTAGATAATGCCATCTTAGATGCCTTAAGGCATCCAGCCTGGCTTCCAGCTGCCTCTCCAGATGGGTGCGGGTCCCTTGAAAGTCTTGTATGAAATCTCCAAGTTAGTGGGGGTGTCTCTGGTAACCTTGAGCATACAGTTATGCTGGATATCTATTAACACAAATGAACTTAACCTGAACGCAATTTTAAGTGCTGCTGAGTGTCCAGACTGGCCTCCCACTATGGGTTCCATAAATCTTCGGGTCTCACTAACACCTGTGACACATCTTCGAATTCAGCTGAGTTGTTTTCAGTTTCTCTTGACTAATTTCATGCAACTATATCCCATATAAGGCACCACTGATGAGTGAGTGGAATGTCTCAGGTTTTACACTGACAAATGAGAGTTTGATGTCTAGTCACCTTTAGACACACAAATTTAAATGTCTTGAGACAGAATTGAATCCCTCTACAAGAGCCTCCACGTTTCAAAATGGAGCAATACCACAGGCCAATAGAAGCTGACATTGTTAAAGTTTATCCAATAGGAGTTAAAGGAGCTATCTAATCTGGTAAACCATTTTACCTCATGAATAAGTGTACAGGGTCTGGCTGGGTTGGAGTTAATTATTTTCACCATAGTAGCCCATATGGAGCTGTGGTTTTGATTTGTGACTAAGACAGTGTTGATAACACTCCAGCATTTTAACTATTGGTGAGCAGTACTTGCAGAGCATCAAGGTCCTACCTTTTTCCCCACTTCGCCCATGTAGTTGAATAGGCCAGGGGTACACAAGAACCTGGAAGGGGTCACAAGCAGGACAGCAGATCTGAGCTGACCAAAGGGATATTCCATGTTGTATAACATCATGCTAAGCAATAAAAAGTGAGGGAAGTAGATTTTTTTGGGAAGGTAGTCATTCCTGGGGGACTGGCATCAACCTAATTGGGGAGGAGGTACACAATTGCTGTTGCTCACTTGGCCATTTTTTTCTTTCTTCTTCCTTCACTTATTAAACTCTCTCTATCTTGACTCATGAGGGGGTTTTTTTGCTTTTGTTTTTCCTATTGTGTCCCCTGTCTCACTTGGATGAAGGCACTCTCTCAGCGAGCAGCTGTGTGGTGCTTATCTGCTGGCCAAGTTTAGCCTATCACAGTGCCACACTAAACATACATGATCTATAGTCTTCACCAGGATAAACAATAAAGTTTTGTGGAAAACTGGCATTCTACCTTGCTGGCAAGACAATGCTGTTAAAACCCCACTCTTTTCCTGTCAATATCCTCTCTTCACTGCCCAAGCCTGCAACAGCAGATGTTTTCTATGAACAGCAACATCAAACAACCTAGAAGTGTCAAATGCTCCATTAGTAAGTTTGCCAACGATAGCAAACTGGGAGGTGCTGTTGACTCTCTCGAAGGACAAGATGCCTTGCAGAGGGATCTAGATAGATGAGAACATTGGGCAGTTATCAACAGCACGAAATTTAAGAAGTCCAAGTGCCAGATTCTGTACCTGGAATGGAGTAATGCCAAGCACAAGTATAAATTGGAAGAGGAGAACAGCCCTGCAGAATGGGATCTGGGGATGCTGGTTGACAGCAAGCTCAATATATGTCAGCTGTCCTGGCAGCCAAGTGGGCAAAACGTATCTTGGGGTGCATCAAACAGCCTGACCAGCTGGTCAGAAAGGGTGATTATCCTGCGGTGGACCCACTGCGGATGCTGGAGCATCTTCTCTCTGAGGGCAGGCTGAGAGAGTTGAGGTGTTAAACACAGAGAAGAGAAGGCTCTGGGGACACATTCCAATACTTAAAGGGGGCCTACAGGAAAATTGAGTACAGACTCTTTATAGGCAAGTGTAGCGATAGGACCAGGGGTAACAGTTTTAAACTAAAGAGGGTAGGTTTAGGTTAGATATTAGGAAGAAATTCTCTACTCTGTGTGTGGTGAGAGACTGGAAGAGGTTGCCCAGAGAAGCTGCAGATGCCTCCTCCCAGGAATTGTTCGAGGTCAGGTTGGATGGGGCTTTGAGCAACATAGGCTAATTGAAGGTGTCTCTGCCCATGGCAGGGAGTGTGGACATACATGATCTTTAAGGTGCCTTTCAACCCAGATCATTCTGATTGTATGTTTCTACGTATTTAGTTTTGGTTCAGCCTCACCTTGAGTACTGTGTGCAGTTCTGGGCCCCACAATTTAAGGAGGGTGTGAAGGCCCTCGAATGCATCCAGAGGAGGGCAACAAAGCTGGTGAAAGGCCTGGAATGCTTGTCCTATGAGGAGCAGCTGAGGACTTTGGACTTGTCTGGTTTGGAGAAAACGAAGCTGAGGGGTGATATCATTGCTCTTCACAGCTTCCTGAGGAGGGAAGCAGAGAGGGAGGCACTGATCTCTTCTCCCTGGTATCCCGTGACATGTTCCAAAGCTGCATCAGGGGAGGTTCAAACTTGACATTAGGAAGCATTTCTTTACAGAGAGGGTGGTCAAAAACTGAAACAGACTTTCTAGAGTCATGGTCTACGCTCCAGCGCTCCATGTCTGTGAGTGTTTAAGAGGCATTTGGACAATACTCTTAGTAACAGGTTATAACTTTTGGTCAGCCCTGAAGTGGCCAGGCAGTTGGACCAGATGATCTTGGCAGGTCGGTTCCAATTGTACTATTCTATTCTATATGTCTTGAATGCTGGGGCTCCTCAGATAGATAGTGTGAACAGCTTGTGATTAGGCAACAGACTCAAACACTCGGGAAGAATCCGCTCAAGATTAGACAATTGTATGTAGGTGTCTGTAAGTGCATTAGTAGTAGACATTTATCTCTCTTTATTGTCAACAGTCATCTAAGGAGGTTTACAGCAGTCTGAACATAGGGATCCAGTGTCATTTCAGATGTGATGTCTGGCTTTCAGATGTTGGTCCAACATCATTCAGGAAAACCCTAAACCCTGTGCCACGTCTGATAGCTCCGTGCAGATGTCTTGTAAGTCTTGTGGTGTCTCACAAAAATTAGCTACCTGTATTTGGACAGCTCAGTACGATGGTCGCCAATAAAGTCAATAGAACCTATGAAGAAATTTATCTCATTTTAAAAAAGTCATTTTGTTCAGGAATCAGTTGTTTAAACACTGGTGTTTCGTGCCATTTCAGGATATTCAGGACTTCCATATGGCAATGTAGATAGGACAGATTTTCAGGAGATCCATGCCATTCTGCAACAGCAGCTGGGGCCCAGGGGAAAATACTCCACCAATAAAATGAACCAGACAGTACATTAGATGCTCTTTTTTAGGTTACTGTGTCCTAGATGAGTCCCAGTGTACATGATGTATCTGTAGACATGTATACATATAAATCTAAATACAGGTATCTTAGTTACTAATTCTTACTCCTGCTGCTCTTTTCCATCACACTAGGCATATATTTTCTCCTCACACTTGAAATTCACATAGTTAGAGACCATCTTTTTAATCCATACCTTAACTGGACCCAGGAAGCTGGTAAGTATTTAGACTCTTGATGATTACAATATATAAATATTTTATGTACCACATGCTTGAAGATAAAATCATCTAGCTTTTCTTTTTTAACCTCTCAAAACTTTAGCATATCATAGCATAAAGGCTCTTGTGCAGAGGCTAATCTGACTACTACATGATGCTGCAGGCTACATGCACAGTAATATAGACCTTGATTGCATTGGCAAGTCCCTTCCCGTAATGGCTTCCCACCGAATTTTAAATCAAATTTTCACCTGCTGTTACTGTAGTGCTCTAGTATTGTAATTATAATATTGATTCCAAAAGTTCTATCCACTGCTTTGCAGAGCAGCCTCTTATACTGCTCACAGTTTGTCCCTTAGTCTGTAATGAACAGAGAGACTAAGAAAATTCATCCCTCCATTGATTTTCATAGAGTAACATCAAGCAGAAAATAAGATCATTATCATGTTTTACTGACCTGTGGCTGTAATGTATTTTGTAGACCAAGAAACCTTTAAGTGGGACTTCTGAGGACAGGTGAATAGAAACAAAAAACAGTTTGGGGACAGAGTCTGGAACTGTTTTGAGGTAGTGTCCAGTGCATTGCTTAAAATAACATGAGACTGGACTAACTGACCCAGGCAGCTCTTTGCATTTTAGAGTTTCTAATACGTCACTGTTATTAAATACAGAACACCTGTGTATTTTTTATTTCAGTATTTCTTTTGATACTGTATTAAAAACCAACACCTATATACCCTCCCACAGTCTTCTTTTTAACTTAAAATTCTCTTCCACTCCACACCATAAGGAGTCCTTGTAAAAATGAACACCAGCTTGTCATAACTCCAGACAGCCTTTTGTTTGCTTACTTGTTTTTTTATAACTGTGTAGATATTGTGGTGCAGATTTTTACTTTCAGAATGAAAGCACCAGTTATTTCCAGATACTTGTTCACACAGCTGGGCATAGCAAGAGGAAATACACCAGTACCAATAGTTATGCAAATAATGAACATAGAAAGCTTGGTTATTCTACTGAAAGAGAAATAAAAATATTTCTAACAATTTAACACACAGTTTCTTGGGTTGTTAAAACTGAATTGCAGTGTCCTAGGTGGCAAAGAGTGTATAATATCGTAAGAAAAATTCATCTCAGAGGGATTCTGAAGGTCATTTCAAAGCACGGTAACTTCAAAACTAGATCAGTTTTCCATGGGGATCATCTCGTTGATTCTTGGAAGCATCCAGGGGTGGATATCTTAGAAACTTCTCTGAGCTACCTGCTATTGTGCTTCACTGCTCTCATGGTGAAGTGCTGCTTCCTTGTTCTCGGCTGCAATTTTCCTTGCTGCAAGGTGTGACCCTTTGTTGCAACTTGTGACCAGCGCACCACATCCTTTCACCCTGCACCTCTAGGGCGTCTGATTCTAGCTGCTACATAATCTCCCTTCATATAGTGGAAAATTGTAGAGATAGATTTGTTTGCAGCAGGAGGTTCAGGTCTATAACCAGCAAAAAAGACAGTCTCGGTAAAGCATATTTTAAATAGTTATTTATTAAAAAGAGAATAGCATAGATAATCTGACATGCCTTTAGATACTGGGAAACCTGAGTTTGTCTCATTTCATAATTGTTCTATGTACCAACCTGCAATATAGGGTTTGGGTCTTTCAGAAAAGCTGTGCGTGAAGAAGAGAAATATTCAATTTGAGGGCTTAACATTAATTTTATCCATTCTGAGGGTTTTGGTCTTATTTTTTTACTTCAGTGAGTCAGAAATCTTTATTTTATTCAGGCAGGAAGGGAATAAATGTAAACTGACTTTTTTTTATACATATTATTGCATTAATCTTACCAAAATCCCAGTGGGTTTGTCATTAAAGCATATGCTCTACTATGAAAGAAATACGAACTATTGCAGGGACTTCCTTATTTGTCATTATATCAGCCTAATATCTGCTGTCTTTATCTTTAAATTACAAAATATTAAAAACAGTATTAAGACATTAATAAAGTCTGTTACATATCCTGTTAACTCAAAAAGAAAATAAATTTATTGTAAAACATTAGATGGATCCATAGCAGTTATTACAGCACAATATCCTATTGGATTACCAGCTGGAAAATAAATTTGTATTTGTATAAGGTTAAGTGAAAAAAAGAATCAGAATATGAAAGAAAAAATTTTTTAAAAATTGAGCAACAAATCAGTAAGTGTTTGACAAATTATACTTGACTTATTTGGAGTGTAGTTAGGACTGGATTTGCCACTGTGTTACTCTGGGGCTACAGGAACTTTCCATCCAACTTGTTTTAACTTTAGTTATCTAAGGTTTAAATAAACTCAGATTTTAGCTCAATCAGTGACATTTCGTACATTTCTGCTATGTTTAGGAGATCAACAGCACAGCAGTTCCACTGATAAGAAGGCAACATTTTCCAAATAATGAAAAACGAAAACCCACTCAAAATGATGTAAAGACATGAACATAGGCTATTGTTCTGAGAAAACTAATAATTGCTTACTGAAGTGCCTAACAGAGTTGAAAAAATAGGCATTCTCCGGTTATACAATCCTTTCTTTCAACCTCTAATGAAATTTGCACTGATCTTACAATCTTCTCCAGAACTTATTTTTCCCTTTTGAAAGCATTTCCTAATAGTTTACTTGAAGCTTGCTTTCTGCAATTGAATAACTAATCTAGATACAGAGAAAAGTTATTTATTTCCAACGGCTTTTTAAATATTTGTGCATTATTACATGCTGACTCAAAGTCCTTCCTGTAAAGGATTCTTCTTCTTTCAGTGTTTTCTCGCAGATTATATTTCAAGAACCTTGTTACCCGCATCACGCATTTCTGGACTCCGATTATCCCATACCTTCTTGAAGATCATGCCTGAGAACAGCACTGCAGGTGAGCTTAAGCTCTGACCGATGCAAACTGGAGATGAAAGTTGACGGCACGCATTTTGACATGTTAACTCTCCAACTACATACCACATTATGTGAGAAGATGATACTGTTAAACCAAGATCTGTTTTTACACACCTCTTAACACATATGTTTCTGCCCTACTCTTTTGCAGAATGGATCATTCTACAGAAACTATCTTCACTCACTAGTATTCTTTTATTTCCTCCTTTCTTTACCTGGAAGTTTATTGAACGTAGTCTGTATTCTATCATCCAGATAAGGAAAATAGAAGAACTGAACTTCAGCTTCAAGAACTTTCCTTGTGGAATACTACACACTGAGAGTCTCTAAAGCCTTACTGAAGTCAAGGGGGAATTTCATTTGTTTAACAATTTGTTGTTTCACTTGCAGGTAAGCTGTCACTGATTTCATTGTTGCATTCCAGGTATTAACAAATAGTTTGACTAAGGATGATTTCCAGTAACTGAAGCTAAGCTTAATTATTCCTCCTGTCTCCCCTTGCTAGTGGTTCTGTGATTGTCCTATGTACCACAAAATAACTTGAAAACATGTACATAAGTACCCTCTAATTTTTAGGCATTTGTCCTGTCCATTTGTTCTTATCTAACTTTAAAGAAAGGTGATAATGGAAGGGAACCATTAAAGAAAAGGGGAGGATCTTTAAACAACTTAATATCTCTCATCTATCACCTCTCAAGATCTTATGCCATACCTGAACCTTTCTTATTTCTTCTTGCTTAGATTTAGCCCATATCTGGAGCTAATCTATAGCAGTTGCTCTATCACCAGATGACAGAAGAGACAAGAAGGGGGATCAGGAAAAGGAGAGAAGACCCACAGGCTGGAATGAAAACAGATTTAGTGCAACAGCCAGACTAATACAAATATAAAGTATAAAAAATTATACTGAGCCCAGCAAATGTACAGTGGTCACAACAAACCAGAAAGCAGTCCTCAGGAGAAGCCCAAGAAAGAGCAGAAGCTCAACCAGAAAGCTCCCCTCTCCTAAAAAACTTCCCCCTTTATATTGAGCTTGATGTTTATGGTGTGGGAAACACCTGTGAGCCATCTTGGGTCAGCTGCCCTGGCTGACTCCAAACTGCTGATGGCCTGCAGACCATGGCAGGTTTATGATTCCATCCCAGAAAAAATAAGACAGTTCTGTATTACCAGTACCTTAGGTTTGAGAGAAGCTTCTGTAGCCCTGTGTGTGTATATACAAACATATGGACGTGATACTGTATGTACCTTGTATGCAAGTGCATAGGTATGTATACATGTATATATGCACGTAACTATTGAAAAACACATGAACATATTGTAAAGTATGTATACTTAACAGAAGAACACTGGACATAGGAGTGAGCAGATGCTGTGCTAACAAAAAGCAGTTTAAAAATTTATGCTAGTTAGCAAAACAAATTTGTCAAAACATGTCAATACTACAAGGCATATAAACGTCATCATTCAGGTAACATACTTTTCTATTCACAATTATCTTTAATTAAATAACCAAATGTGCAACAGCAAATGTATCAACTTCAAGATTACTCAATATTCCATGAAGATCTCTGGTGTTTAAAAACAAACTTCAAAGAATTCTTTGGAAAGTTAATTTATTTTCCGTTTTCATTGATTTGGTTGGTTGGTTGGTTTTTGCTATTCTTTATTAATGTACAAAGTGAAAAAAAAAACTTGCCTGTTATCCACAGATTTGTGACACTTACGATTTAAGTTGCTTGATAATCTGTATGATAACCTTTTGACTTTACACCAACATTATTCCATTGCCATCCTTTTAATGAAAAGTGGATACTGTATAAATCAAATGAGGACTGAAAGTCTGCACTTACTTTTCAGTACAGTTTGTTGCAAGATTAACTCTTCTACAACCAATAACTGAGCAGCTCCAACACTCAGTTTTCACAGATACATTCATTCACATTTCCACACCAATGCCAAGAAAAACTAATATTGTTATTTTAAAGTGTTGAAATGAGGACAGATTATGTGGCAAATTTTCAGTTGACATGAATGGGTGCTACTCTACAGAAGTCAATGAATATGCCTCAGTAAATGCAGCTGGTATAATCCATCTTGCAAAAATAAACAGCTAGCTGGTTTTTATACAGTGCTATATGGCTTAGTTGAGCAGATAATTTGTTCCCCAAAATAAAGTCTTTTATCAAGGTGGAACTATTCATGTTTTTAAGGTGAAGTTTGTCTTTAAATGTTAGCTACAAAGCAGGGAGGTGGGGGGGTGGGGAAGTAGGCTGCAAAGATCTGAAGAACAGTTGAAGAGAAAGTGAGGTTAAAAAGCTGGGCAAGGAATGTAAAATAAAGAGAATGGGACAGTAAGATACTAAGTCAGGGTAGGGCATGGAAACTCCTGCCATTAACAGGCTGTAGTCCTATAGCTTAATGAATATAAATAATACTGATTTTGAATCTAGACACAAGAAGTTGGGAGTCTGAATACAAGCAAAACTGGGTGAAAAACATGTCTGCTTTGTCTCTTAATACCTTTGAATTTCTTTTCCTAGCATAATTCATTGTATTCCCTAGAGATGTAGTTATCAAGCACACATACTTACGAAGGGCCAAATTGGTGAGTATTATGCATTGCCTCACCAACTTATTTTCTGGACCTTTTATTAATTTTATATATGTCATGGTTTAACATCAGCCAGCAACTAAGCCCCACTCTGCCACTTACTCATTCTCCTCTGGTGGGATGGGGGAGAGCCTCAGGAGAGTAAAAGTGAGAAAAGTCATGGGTTGAGATAAAGACAGTTTAACAGGTAAAGCAAAAGCAACTCATGCGAGGAAAGCAAACCGAGGAATTCATTCACCAGTTCCCACCAGCAGGCAGGTGTTCAGCCATCGCCAGGAAAGCAGGGTTCCATCCCATGTAATGGTGACTTGGGAAGACAAATGCAATAACTCCTAGTGTCCTCCTCTTCCTTCTTCTTCCCCCAGCTTTATATGCTGAGAGTGAGGACATATGCTATAGAATATCCCTTTGGACACTTGGGATCAGGTGTCCCAGCTGTGTTTCCGCCAGCTCCTTGTGCACCCCCAGCCTACTCGCTGATGGGGTGATATGAGAGGCAGAAAAGGTGTTGACTCTGTGGAAACCCTGCTCAGCAGTAACTAAAACATCCCTGTGATATCAACACTGTTTTCAGCACAACTCCAAAACACAGCCCCACACCAGCTACTGTGAAGAAAATTAACTCCACCCCAGCCAAAACCAATATATCATCAGAAATTTGGTCACTAGTGAGCAAAACATGGTCTGCAGCCAGGAGGCCTACGAGATCCATCTCAGCTCTACACTTCCTTATCTTCGTATCAATGCACTTTGGAGGAAAATATTTTTCAGAGGGTTGTTAAAGTTTTCAGAGAGGAACCTAATGGGATTTTCAAAATGTCTAGACACCTAAATCCAATTAACCTTTATCTCAAGTGCCTTTAGGCCTTTCTGAAAATTCTAACTGAAGAAAATAATCAAACCGGAACTATTATAGCAACACAGGCAAACTTTGACAGATAAAAATAGAATTAAAATTTAAATTATTTTTTATCATGCAAAATATAACGGTTTGAGGTTTACATTTAAACATTCCAGATGGTATAATCCTCTCAGGCATAGTCTGGCCCACAGTCATGTAAATTGGGGTTTAAAAATCCTAAGATTTGGGTTAGGAATAAGGAGTCACCTCTCCAATGCTACACCTTGCCTGTATGGAGACCCTTTCCCTTTGGTCAGGACACTGGCCAAGGTGACTTTTCTGGGATTGAGAGCCCTTACCTGCTGGGGTAAGTGAGTATTTAGTATGCTCTAAGTTTGTAACTGCAGGTGATTAACTAACACACGTATAATATTTAGCTTTTTAGGTTGTTGTAGTGCATTCTTGCTTTTAAGTTGTGATAGTGAATTCTTCCATCGTATTCAGGAAAACTTGCAATAGTGGCTTATTAAACCTGTAAGTGAAGCTCAAATAAATTGCTTGCTTGAGACCTGCAGTGAAACATGCAAGTCAAGTTCAAATAAATCGTTTGCTTGAACATTGCAGTCTAGTAGTTTCTTTACCGCAGTGTGGCTTCACCAGTGCTGAAGAGAGGAGCAGGATCACCTCCCTTGACCTGCTGGCAACACTTATAATGCAGCCCAGGATGCTGCTAGCCATCTTTGCTGTAAATGCACTTTACTGGCTCATGGTTAACTTGATGTTTACCAGAACCCCCAGGGCCTGCTCTGCCAAGATGCTTTCTAGGCAGTCTGCTGTCAGCATATGCTGGTTCATGGTGTCATTTCTCCCTAAAGGGCAGGACTTTGCAGTCTTGGAAAGCAAATCTCACATTGTTTCATTTAAAGCCTCATCACTACCTGTTCAGTTTGAAATTCACCATGTACTGGGTCATAGGTTTGATTAAGATATTAAAACCAAACGACTATTTGTACTGTCAAGAATGATATATGTGCCATGATAACAGAATTCTTACATACCCTTTTTTTCATGGAACCATAAAATACCAGTTTGGAAGGAACCTCCAAGGATCATCTGTTACAATCTTTCTTGGCAAAAGCACAGTCTAGAAAAGATGGCCAGCACCCTGTCCAGCCAAATCTTAAAAATGTCCAGTGTTGGGAAATCCACCACTTCCCTGGGAAAATTATTCCAATAGCTGATTGTGAAAAGCTTTCCTCTTGTGTCCAATAGGAATCTCCTCAGGAATAACTTGTAGACATTACCCTTTGTCTTTTCCATGTGACCCCTTGTAAAAAGGGAGTCTCCATTTTCTTTGTAGCCACCCTTTAGATACTGGAACACAGTGATAAGATCTCCCTTAAACTTTCTTTCTTCGAGGCTGAACAAATCCAGTTCTCAGCCTCTCCTCATACTTCCCTTTGATCTTCTTCCCATCCCTTTGATCATCTTTGTGTCCCTTCTCTGGACCCTCTCCAAGCTGTCCGCATCTTTTTTTGTGTAACGGGGACCAAAACTGAACACAGTATTGCAGGTATTGCCTGACAAGCGTTGAGTAGTGTTTTCTTTGCTGATGTCCTCGTTGATGCAGCCCAGCATCCTGTTGTCTCTCTTTGCTGCAGCAGCACACTGTTCACTCATGCTGAGTGAACTTGCTGTCCA
This sequence comes from Buceros rhinoceros silvestris, assembly GCF_000710305.1. Lineage (NCBI taxonomy): Eukaryota > Metazoa > Chordata > Aves > Bucerotiformes > Bucerotidae > Buceros > Buceros rhinoceros. Next base: position 10,963 of record NW_010428372.1, on the reverse strand, counting down.
CCAGGACCCTGAGGTCTCTTTCCACAGAGCTGCTCCCCAGCTGTGTAGATCCCAGCCCAGGTGCAGCAGTCTTGGATTGTTTTCCTGGTGCAAGACAATACATTTGTTTTTGTTGAACTTCATAGTGTTCTTTTTAACCCACTCTTCCAGCCTATCCAGGTTTTCCTGCAGGGTGGCTTTCCCTTCTGAAGTCTCCTCTTCCCCACTCAGTTTGGTATCATCAGTAAACTTCCCCACGGTACACTTTATGCCATCATCCAGATCACTTATGAAGATATTGAACAGCATTGGGCCCACTATTAGTCCCTGGGGACACCATTTGTGACAGGTTGCCAGTCCAAACAACAGCTATGTACCACCACCCTCTGGATGTGACATGCCATCAAGTTCCCCACCCACCACACAGAATAATTCTCTAGACTCATCAGTTTTTCTAGGAGGAAGCTGTGGGGAACCATATCAAAAGCCTTGGAGAAATCCAGGTAGGCAATGTCTACTTGTTGCCCCACATCAACTGAGCAGGTTACTTTATGATAGAAGGCTATCAGGTTTGTCAAGCATGATTTGTCCGTGGTGAATCTGTGCTGGCTTTTCTCAATCACATGTTTCATTTGACTTGTGACAAACCCCAGGAAGATTTCTTCTGTAACTTTCCCAGGGACAAAAGTAAGACTGATGGACCTGAAATTTCCTGGACCCTCCTCAAAGCCCTTCTTGTAGATGGTGGTGACGTTAGCTTTCTTCCAGCCTTCTGAGATGTTCCCCAGTCTCCACAATTTCTCAAAGATTGTGGAGAACAGCCTTGCAATGACATCAGACATCTCTCTTAAAACCCTTAGGAGGATAACATATGGGCCCATGAATTTGTAGGTGTCAAGCTACAGTAATAGTTCATGGACTGACTCTTCCCAGATAGCGGATTTACATTGACCTGGATTTTTGTTTCCACAGCCTGGGACCCAACAGTGCTGGTAAAGACAGAGGGAAAGAAAGCGTTGAGAACCTTTGCCTTTTCAGCATTGTTTGTGACTAATTCACCTCTCCCATCTAACATCAGGCCAATATTTTCCTTGTGTTTCTGCTTGTTTACATACCTGAAGAACCTCTCTTGTAGTTTTTGACATATCTGGCCATTTTTGTTAATTTTATTTTCTTTAATCCTCAGTGATCAGTCAGATCTAGATATACTTTTCAATGTCAGTTAATGAGTCAGAGTCACTAAAGCCCATATTCTCAAAAATTGGCCAATACGACACTTAAACCTGAAGTGACGTACCGCCAAAAGGCAACTTCTATCCAGTGGAAAAACAAGGATTTAGTATATGATTTGTGAAATAAGAAATTTCTCTGGAACAAATATCCAGAGTAATTGTCCAAGTAATTGGACATTAAATTTTGCCTTCTAAATAATAGAAAATTCTCTAATGGATGGTAAAATCTCTGTATCGCTTTCATCCTTCTTCCTTACCTCATTTCAGACTTGAACTTATGCTTAGAAGGTGTAGAGATTCCTGACAGTAATGCAGAAAGTCAAGAGGCAATACAGACTTTTCTGGAAGCAATCCAGTGCACGTGATGCTGTAAAGATGTGACCATCGATCTTCAAGCTTTTTGAAAGACGTTGTTTTGCCTGATGTTTCCATACGCTCTTGGGAACTTGACTTTTCTTCCAAAAACTTTCTCTTCCATCAGTCAAAAACTTGACTGAGTACCAGAATTTTGTATAAAGCAAGCCAGGGAAATATGGCATTTTTTTGCTCTGTCATGTTTTGAAGTTATTATGCATTTTTATTTGTTTCCTAAAATGTGTGTGGCCAGTTAAGACCATAGCATACAAAAGAACCCTTCCATGTGCTGCCCATAAACAATGAAGAACTCAAGTACTGAGGGTGGGAACGTAGCTGAATCAGTGATGAGTCAGAATAAAACTCAATAAAGACATGGACATTATTAAAAGGACCACAAAGTAGTCTACCAAGTTCTCCCCATATAAAGTCAGAGTAGCTCTAATGGTGTCTGAAACTTTCAAATTAATCACAAGTGGACACAGAAATCTGGTAAAACTGTACTTACGTACGTATGTATGTCTGCCTACATACACACAAGTATGTATATCTACACTTCTTTTTTCCTTCCTGTGCCTAAACCAGCCATAGATAGTGATGCTAAAATGAATCTGTTTGAATGAATACTTTTACCAAAAGATTCAGATTTCCAACATATTTATACAAACATGAAAGCATTGTTTTCATCCTTCTTTATCATTATACAAGTCTTTATCATCTGCACATCATAAGCAATTTTTGTATTAGCTTCTGCGTCACTGATGACCATACTGGATATTATCAAGACTAAATAGCCCTCTGGAAAATTTCTCTTTTGAGATTAATGTGACTGTGTCATCCAGAGTTATACTGGAGATCATGTAATCTACTATTGAATACAGAATATAGTGCCAATTCTGTATCATAATCCTATGTTTTACTAAGTCAGTGTTCTCAGAAGTCTATTTTCAGTTTCTTTTTCAGACAAACTAATAATTGCCAGCCACATAGTCAGATTTATTTGCTAAGGTTTATTTTCCATAAAATAACCCTTCAGTTATTTATTGATTTCCTGTTCTATCTAGGACTGATACTACGCTGTGAGTCTTTGTGTAATCCAAGTGTGTGGTCCTCCCTTGCTGAATATCAAGAGTAGTACAGTACAGTGCCAATCTCTTTATATTTCTGGTGAAAAGAAACTATCCTAGTCAACTCTTTTACTATACTAAAAATGTTTATCCTCTCCTGCTTGCAAATTGCCTCCTACATGCTTATGTGGCATTCAAGTGGTGGCTTCCACATGGTTCTGTTTCTGAAAAGTAGTGTAGAATATGAATGAGATGCCTCTGACTATGTTTCTATTGTCCCAAGTTGATGAAGCAATGATCACAATATCAGCTTTCAAATGCTAAAATCATATTATACATTCAGAATCAAACCATATGATGAATTTATGCAATACTTTTCTGTTGCAGTCTGTAAAACATGTATGGAAATGACTAATTTGGTAGTGTTCTGAACTCATAATATTTCAGACAGCTTATACAGAAGTCATGGCTAGAAATTTCCTATAGGATTATTGGTATTATGAAGTATTCAATGTAATAGATAGTTTATAGAGCTGGTAAATTTAACCTTTATGAGGAGGTGACTTTTTTGACCTCTTTCTTCATATACTCCCAGCTAATGAAGAGTTCTGCTGTGTCTGTCCTTATGAATAAGTTCAGTGGCTGGAGATCCATGCCCTTTTATTCAATTCAGTCTTTCTCAAAAACAAAAATGCAGCAGGTAACACCTGGAATGTTTGTCCTTTTGTGCTGACAACAAAAGGATGCAGGTCCTCTTTCAGCATCTTCATTCTTCTGGCTGAAGAATGATTTAGTCACACTTGAGAAAAGATTGTTAACTACCAACATATTAATATACTACCATTGTAAATAAAGAAAATACAAAGTAAAAAACTAATGTTAATAGAGATTATATACAGGTAGCTTTATATAATGTGTAAACCCATTTCATATTTTTCAGGTGTTGCTATAGAAAAAATCACATCTCTCTAATAGCAGTAAAAATAGATAGGAAAGATTAATATTTTGTCAGTTGTGAGTCACTTTTTCATTTATAGAAAAACAACATAATGTTGTTCAAACCATGTTTAGTTTTAGTCTGTGTCTTTCAGTATCATTAGATAAGAATTTGAGTATCAGAATTTCTCTTATTCATTGTCTTTATTTGTATGTTTGCTATGATAAGAGATACTCTAACATCACACAGTGCTTTGTAAGTGCATAGCATTATTTATGGACATATTTGTAACGCTCCTTATTAATTTTTGTCTGTTAGTGACTAATTTTTTCACATTTGTTTCAGTGTAGGCCATCAAGTTAGTCGAATAACTAAACAAAATAGCATTTGAGCCACTGGACATGAAGGTCAGGGAAGAGTATATAAAACAGTAGTTTATAATGTAACTAAATTTAGGGAGGTATTACAAAAATGCTTATATTCTAAAGCATCTTCAAAAGAAATGGCGCTTGTTACCTTGATGAATCGTGTTCTTCTGTGGTGGAGATTCCGAGGGCTTCATACTGAATTAACATTAAGCTGCTGAGAGGAGCTGCTCCAGAGCCCACCCGTCCTGCAGCAGGGCACTGGATCTCAGTGTACAGGCATTTCCTGAGGTTTTCCTTTGGTAGGGAAATGCCAGAAGACCAGAGAGACCTGTCAGGAGCTGGCTGCGCTCACAGGAGCTGCAGACGTGGTGTGGGCATTGCCAGGGTAATGGAGACCACAACCATACAGATAAAAGAAGCCCCTGGGTATCACGAGCGATCAGGAGCACAAGCAAGCAAGGCATGGTGTACCAGCCAGAACATGGCATGGCAGTTTGTGTGACAGTTTCTGCACAAGGAGGGTGTTAAAATCCCTGCCAGATCAAAAGCTGAGTTCAACTGGTGGTCATCACCCTCTCAGAAGAAACTTAGTTATGGTCTCCACCTGGCAGAAAGTTCATGTTCTCTAGGCTCACCAGAATAGATGTGGCAACTCAGATGGAGCTCACACAAAAACATGCAGCTGTCCAGGTCTTAGGCTGCAGACCAGAGTCTTTCACTGTTAATGGGTGGCAGTAGTGAAGAACAGCTGTGTAGTGTGACTAGATGGATCATCTGCTTAGCCTGGTGGCAGACCTCAGAAAGGTAGTAGAAAGGTTAAGGAGCATCAGGGAGGCTGAGCAAGAGATAGATAGACTAGTGGAACCAAGCTCTGCACTTCCTGAGACAGAACCGGGAGCACCCACCAGGAAATAACCAAGATCAAGGGGACCCTGTATGCTGCCCCTGCCAGGCTGAAGGCAGCAGCCTAAATGAAAGAAGTGAATGGAGGCAAGTCCACACTAAGGGTGGGAGGCGAACCTCACTCTCCCAGGTGCCTCTGTACAACAGGTATGAGGCTCTGGATGGAGAAGGCCAGACACTGGAGAATGGGGATGACAGTTCATCTACACCAGAGGTGTCTCCAAGGTCAGAAAGTCCTAACCCCCATATCATTAGCATCTCCACAAGGAGGAAAAGGGTTATAGTTGTAGGTGACTTCCTTCTGAGGGGAACAGCTTGTGTCAGATATAGTGTGGCCAGCATGAGAAGGGAAGTGATTCTCCCCCTGTACTCAGGCCACATCTTGAGTGCTGTGTTCAGTTTTGGGCCCCTCATACAAGACGGGCATTGAGGTGCTGGATTGTGCCCAGAGAAAGGCAACGAAGCTGGTGAAGGATCTAGAGCACAAGTCCTGTGAAGTGCAGCTGAGGAAACTGGGGTTGTTTAATCTGGAGAAAAGGAGGCTCAGGCGAGACTTTTTCAATCTGAAAGGAGGTTGTAGTGAGGTGGAGCTCAGTCAGTTCTGCCAAGTAACAAGTGATAGGATGAGAGAAAATGGCCTTAAGTTGTACCATGGGGAGTTTTAGCATGGATATTAGGAAAAATTTATTTACAGAGAGAGTTTTCAAGCACTGGAACAGGCTGTCCAGGGCAGTGGTGGAGGCCCCATCCCTGGAGGTAGTTAAAGGACATGTAGGTGTGATGCTTCCGGACATGGTTTAGTGACAACCTGGCAGTGAAGGGTGAATGTTTGGACTTGATGATCTCGACCAAAATGATCCAGTGATTCTATGATGATGCTTCCTGAGTTTTGGTACCTATATCACATAAAGTTAAACCATGGTGCTGCAGCCTCAACATTAAGCCTCACCTAATCCTAAATTGTCTTCACGGCTGAACTACCTGCCTGCTTGGTTAATGGCCTTGTCCCTCCAACAGTCTATCCTAGCACTAAGACTAAGGAAAAAGAAAAAAAAAAAAAGATTTTTTTTAATCTATGACATTAAGAACTGTACAAAATAGCTAACATTTATAAAACGTACTTTTTTGATGGCCAGAGGATTTTTAAGTGATTTTACACTGGCTTTAGTAAAGAATTTAATGGTAGATCAGTTACTGTTGTTTTAATTAATTGTTTCTGTAGTTCGGGTTGTTTAGTTACTAAAGGCATTTGTTAGTGAAGATCCCTGATGACTTCTGTATTTCTAAAACACAAAAAGTTTATTTTGGTAATTAGCATTTCTGGTATATCTTATATTGTGTTTTTTTCAGACAAAAAGCAAGTCCTTACACGGAAAACTTCACATCTGTGCATTTGTCCTTTCCAAATATTGAGCACTATGTGCAAGATGCTGAACGAGGAGTTGTTAAAAAAAATTCTGACTAATTAAGTACATTGAAAAATATTGGTTCATTGAGCCAAACAGACTGAAACTGAAGGACTTTCAAGTCCAGAAACTCATACCAAAATAAGAACTGGTTTTGAGGAAACCCTTTGACATATTCCCAGGAAGCCTGTCTGGGATGAAATGAGTTGGAAGCTGCAGGTCCCAGGACTACTTGCTGGTGGGCCTTTCCTAGCAAGGACGAGGAGTTCTTCTGCAGTTAGCTGCTTAGTGAAAAGACACAACTCATTTTCATTCCCAGTACAGTCATTTTTCAAAATGCTGTCAGTGACAAACCTGATGAGATCATCAGTTAAGCAAGGAGATTGACTGTGTTCCAGTTTAGAAAAGTTAGAAAAATGTGGCTTCAGATTAACCACCCTTCACCCTTCAGACTTGGGAAGTCCAAATTCCTCAGCAGTTATCTGAACACCTATTAGCTTCTGAATAAATAATCTTTCTCATATTTCCATGCTCAAGATTTAATTTCCTTTTATAAGCTTCTTGAATGTACTGATGTTGAAGGGGGATGCCTAACTCACCGGTCAGTATAATCCCTAATTTCTCCATAGTAATTACAGGGAAAACTCGCCTGTTCTAGTTCTCACAAATGCTATGTTTTATAAATACACTATCTGTGATTCAGCTAATTTTGAGCCAAATCCTTCAATAACACTCAGGCAGGAGCTACAGATGGAACTCAGCTTCACAATGCTAAAGGGAGAGACCAGGATTTCACTAGAAAAAGAATCACTCCAGATTGTTTTGGAGAAATGCATAAACAAGTCTTGGCAAAATCAGAGCACCTCTTGGGGTAAGGATTCAAGTCAGAGGGATCTGGAAATTGTCACAGAAGATGGTTATACATGAGAAAGGTGGTCAGAAATACCTCTTCTTAACATTTGGTTTCCTTATTTTCTCATTTTGGGAATTTCTAAACTCTAAATGCCATCTCTCTGCCTAAAATAGTGCCATTAAACAGTTTGTGGCCTGAGAGATATGTGACATTTTGTCAGCTAGCCTTGGCTGGCAGGGAGATTCCCACCCACCTGCTCACTCCCTTCCTCAACAGGACAATGAGATAAATTAAGATGAAAAAGTTCATGTATCAAGATAAAGACAGGGAGATAGCTTACCAGTTACCATCACGGACAAAACAGACTCAGTGTGGGGAATATTATTTAATTTAGTGCCAATTAAAAATAAAAAGAGTAGGATATTGAGAAACAAAGAAAACTGAAACCACCTGCCCACCACATCTCCTTCCTTCCACGGCTCAACTTCACAACTTCACTCCCAACTCTTCTAATTAGTGTCCTCCCTGAGCAGCACAAGAAGAATGGGAATGGGGGGCTCTGTTCAGTCCATAACACTTCATCTCTGCCTCTCCTTCCTCCACACACTTTTGCCCTGCTTCAGCATGGTTGGTAGTCCTTCAAGACTTAGTCCTTCAAGAACTGCTCCAGCATAGGTCCTTTCTATGGGTGCAGTCCTTCAGGAACAGACTGTTCCAGTCCCCCCCATGCTGCAGCCCTTGCCAGGAGCCTGCTCTGGCATGAGTTCTCCACAGACTGCAGCTTCCTTCAGGGCACATCCACCTGCTTCCAAGTGGTCTCCATGTGCTGCAGGGGAAACAATCTACATCACTGTGGTCTTCTCCATAGGCTACAGAGTAATTTTTGTTCCACTGTCTGGAGCACCTCCTCCCCCTCCTTCTTCGCTGACCTTGGTGGCTGCATTCTGTCACATTTTCTCAGTTGAATCAGTCACCTATTGGTACTTTGCATTAGCTGTGGAGTTTTATACTAAAATTAGTTAGCTAATGAACATGCAGGAGACAAAAGGGGTATCAAAGGTTGGTATTTCATAATTGTTCTCTGACTGAGACATTGTGATGCCTTTCACTTCTGTTTCTGGCAAACTGAGGTTTTGAGTGAAATTACATGTGTATTTTGTTACTATTACTGATGTTGATTTTCATCTTTTTCACTTTTCGACTGTGAAAATGTACAGCTCAACAGGAAGCTTTTTATGTTTGAAGTAATAAACATAACAAATGAATTTGGAATTGAATTCACTTTACCTTTACCTCACCATTTTTATGACAACGGTAAAGGCTATTCTAAGGTAGAGCATCAGATCTGAATTTGGATTTAAAACACAAATGGAAAAAAGTAGAGAGGCATAATTCTGTAATAGAAGGATTTGCAACAGCATGAGCAAAACAGTTCTGTTTTGCAGCTGAATTCCTGGGGTTTGTACCTGTTATTAATTTTTCTTTTTTATTTATTTATGTATTTCTTTTATTTCTTTTTTCTGGCATCTTGCCAGAAACTAACTTGGTTGATGATATGACGTTTCATAAATTATAGTATGCCAACATTTCCAGATTTTTCAGAAATTAAATCCTTATGAAAAGCATATTGTTTAAAGAACAATCATTTCACTATGGAAATGGTAAGAGAAGAAGTAATTTCTGTCAGGAAGTCAAATGTCTTGTATCTTTTCCTGGTTGGTAGCAAAGAGGAAATTCACAGGACCAGATATTTAGTCATATTGCTGAAATTTAATCACATTTTAGTTTGTGCTGATGGCAAAGTTCTGAACTGTATTTATCAGTTGAAATGGCTGGTGACTTCTTTTTTGACAAATTTGTTTTTTGTGTGAGTAGTGCAATATAAGTAGTTTATGAGAAATATCCTGTTTTATTTATTGGTTCTTATTCAATTATTATTATGCCTTATATTGTATTGTTTGAGTTTTCAAGCCTTTGAACTTAATTCTTGGTTTTGTAATTATTCATGCCAGTAAGGCTCAGTTACTTGAAAGAATACTGAAAGCAAACATGATTCTATTGGAATTTACTTTTGAATTCAAATGGATAGTCAAGGGAATATAAGAAGCTGGGGTTTGCCTGTTCTGGCGCCCTTTACACTTCTGAGCAGTGTCAAAGGGTTTTAAATCATGTTACACTCCAGCTCTGAATTTTGAGCTCACAGATTTCAAGCTACACCATTACGAGCGCTTTCCTTTACACAAAAGTGACTGCCTCTGTGTACAAGACTTTCATAAATTTAAAGGTAAAACTTCACAGATGCTGGACCGTATAATTACCCAACATTTATAAAAGAAGGAATATTCTCCCACTATTTTTCAAGCATTTTTTCGTGACGTTGTATAGTCCTACAGTCCAACTCAATTAATCACATATGATCTAAAGGATGAAACAAAGTTCTTATATTTTTCTGGTTTTTCTTGCTGCCAAGCTTATTGAACCTTTCTTTGAGGGCCTGATGTAAAGCCTAAAAAGCCAATATTTAAAGTCAAACCAACATACATTTTCTCTGGATTAGGCTCTTTTCAGAATCCTAATTACAGTTCCACTTCAGTTTTGGTGGAACTAATGATTACAGTTGATGGAGAAAAGACTGGAAACCTCAAACCTAAAACATTCAAAATTTGATTTGAAACAAATGTGAAGATATTTTTTTTCCAGAGACTACGGTTATTCAATATCTCTGGAAATAGTACACTGCAGGTGGAGTTAACTGCTTTGTCCATTCCCAGATAAGCACGCTGAGAATGTTCTATATTTATTACTGAATAGCTACAGGTAGATGTACCAGCTCATTGCAGGATTGAATTCACTAAAGCTTTCGTACTTTTTACACCTGCAGCAAATCAGCAAAAATTCCAGAATTTTTCTCCCGATACACTTATTTGAGATCAGCTGTAACATGTCAAAAGCTCAGAAATCCTGAAAATACTAAATAAAGACCTTTTTTTTTTTTTTAATGGAACACCATTTTTTATCTCAAAATGAAGTTCCTTTCCTGCAGTCCACCTAAACTTTGCCTAAGTTCACAAAATAAGCCTCACATGCACCTGAGTGCTCTGGCTTATTTTGACCATTTCTCAGAGCACGGTTTGTAAAATAGCCTCCAAGATATTGGAGAGCTGAAATCAAGTCCTACTTCTGCTTGAGAGAATTACAGCTTAAGCTGCTTCTTAGGAGGTGAAAATAGGTCCCTTCATCTCTCTGATGCTCTTTTTATTAAATATATGCAAGAGAAACTAACCCAATGATTTATAAAATCATAGTGAAGAGAAGACATTTGGACCCTAATCTGCCTGTGTTTCTTACTCAAAGTAATCAGGTACATGAAGGACCACGTTCCCAAAATCTGCACCCTTTTCAAAAGCTGCACTTCTCTCAGGTACACAGAGGTTATCTAACAGTTGTAGACGAAAAATAAAAAAATACTTCAATGAACATTGAGACATTTTATTGTTCATCTGTTCATCAGAGCACAGTTTTCATCAGAGATGCTACATAACAGGGGAGGTGCCAGCTGACTGGAGGTTGGCAAACGTGATGCCGATCTACAAGAAAGGTAAGAGGGAAGACCCAGGGAACTACAGGCCTGTCAGTCTGACCTCAGTGCTGGGGAAACTCATGGAGCAGATCATCCTTAGTGTCATCATGTGGCATATACAGGACAGTCAGATGATGAGACCCAGTCAGCACGGATTTATGCAGGGCAGGTCTTGTTTAACCAACCTGATCTCCTTCTACGACAAAGTGACCCGTTTAGTAGACGAGGGAAGAACTGGCTGCTGTTTACTTGGATTTTAGCAAAGTCTTTCACACTGTTTCCCA
>NW_010428371.1:558-760 GCF_000710305.1 Buceros rhinoceros silvestris | reverse complement strand
CGACCCTTCGTCTGCAGCGACTGTGGCAAGAAGTTTGGGAATAGCATGAAGCTCGACCCTTCGTCTGCAGCGACTGTGGCAAGAAGTTTGGGAATAGCATGAAGCTCCTCTGGCACCAGCTCATCCACACCGGGGAGAAGCCCTTCACCTGCCCTGACTGCAGCCAGAGCTTCAGGCACAGATTCCACCTCTCCCAGCACCA
>NW_010428371.1:0-287 GCF_000710305.1 Buceros rhinoceros silvestris | reverse complement strand
GTCGTTGGTGACGGGTCCCTCTGGCCCCTCTGACATCACCAGTGCCTCCGGCCAGGGGGTCCCGGGTTGGATTCTCCTCCCCCATCCCATCCCTCCCAGTGGGTTTTGCTGCTGCGGTGGGGAATAAATCCTGATGGAGACCCCAAAGCTCGTTTCTGCCAGTGCCACTGGATGTTGCACCAGTAGCTCCAGTAGAGCCAGTTGTGCCAGCACTGTCATTCCCCATTTCCCAGCAAAGCCCCTCGATGGGGATTTGTTGGGGGTCAGAGAAAGGTGGACCCTTGCTG
>NW_010428370.1:23752-24067 GCF_000710305.1 Buceros rhinoceros silvestris | reverse complement strand
TGAGCGCTGGTACAAGCTGTGAAAGAACACGTTGCTGAGTTGTGACGCTGAGTCCTGAGCAGGTTGTTCTTACATTTCCCTGGTGTAAATACATTCCGTGGCAGTTTCTTCTCACATCCATTGCAACCCTTCAATGAAAGGTGCTTGAATTTCCTCAGGTCTTACAGCATAGGAAAAGGAAATTAAAGTTACGGGGTTTTTTTTTAAATAAAATATTGAAGCCGAAAGGTGAATGACAGACTAATGGTTCTGGGAGAAAACTGAGGATTTCCGCCGCTGCCGCCCCCCTCCCCCACCCCCCCCCCCCTTTTTTTG
>NW_010428370.1:21589-23602 GCF_000710305.1 Buceros rhinoceros silvestris | reverse complement strand
ATTCTGGCCATCTGGGTATAGATCTCCTTTTCTTTTAAACAATCATTTTTAAACCAGAGAGGAAAAAAAACAATGCTCTGGGGAGAACTTCTTGAGGCCCTTCCGTAGTTAAAGGAGGTTATAACAAAGATGGGAACGATCTTTGTGCAAAGCCTGTTGTGACAGGATGAGGGGTGATGGCATTGAACTACAAGAGGGTACATTCAGACTAGATAGAAGGAAGAAATTTCTTACAGTGAGGGTGGTGAAACACTGGCCCAGGTTGCCCAGAGAGGTGGTGGATGCCCCATCCCTGGAAACGTTCAAGGTCAGGTTGGATGGGCTCTGAGTAACCTGATCTAGTTGAAGGTGTCCCAGCAACTGTCTAGTTGTTCACTGCAGGAGGGTTGGACTGGACGACCTTTGAAGATGCCTTCGAAGCCAAACCATCCTATGATATGCAATGGTGAGCCAAAGCATGGAGAGCTCTGCTCAGTGACTTGGCAACAGCAGCTTCCTCAAGAAAGCAATCAACAGTTTTGATTTCCCGTGCTTTTGGGATGGTTGCAGCTCTGTCGAGGAGGCCTCAGTCCTCGGAGCAGGAGCAGCCACTGCTAGAACTCTGAACAGTGTCAAGCCTTGTTCTTGTTTTCAGTTTTGTTCTGTCTTGCAGTGAATACTGCAGACTGCTGCTCTCCGAAGTGAGCCCTGCGAGGCTGAAGCCACCTTCAGTGAGAGCATAGGGACTTCAGGTCTGAAATGCAACCATGTGAGTTCAGCAGTTGGGCAAAACAAGCCTTAACTCAGCCATACATGGATGGGGTTGGAGTGGGCAGAAGAGAGGCTGCAGCTGCTGGGTCTGTGCTTGTTTTCAAGGTGTGGACAGACGTGTTGTGGTTTAGGCCCATCCAGCTGGCGGCAAAGCACTGCACAGCCGCTCTGACCTGCCAGCCTCCTATGGCAGGATGGGGAGGAGGAAACCTAGCAAAAGTCTCAAGCAGAGAGACTAAGGGCAGGGAGGGTTCGCTCACCAGTTACGGGCACTGGCAAAACCCACTCAAAATTTACCAATCGAATCAGAGTAGTTTACTGAGAAATACAACCAGATCCTGGAAACACCTTTCCCCAACCCCTGCCTTCTTCCCAGGCTCCTGAAGAGCAGAAAGGCTGGAGGTGATAAGCTGTGTTTAAGTCAGACTCAAACCCTGCTTGAGCACAAGTCAACTTCTTGAAACTCTAAAACGAGAAGCAGAAACAAATAAGGATGTATCCAGTCTTTGGACAAGCACCTTGCATGAAAGTCTGTCAGGAGTTCAGACAAAAGTGGGTTTGGAGAGTTTGTGTGATATCTACTTCTCCCAAAAGAAAAAAACCCCTTTTCATTCATAAAGATATTCCGCCACTTGCCAGTGAGGTGTGACTCAGTTATCCCTGGCAGCTCATCAAAACGATCATTCCCCCAGCCACGGCTGACATTTTAAAGACACGCTCTACATTGCGCTAAGATTTATTTGCTCCTCCAAAAGTTGCTCATCTAAACTCCCCTCTTTGCTCTCTGCGTCATCCTTAATCCAGGAGAGCATCCTTCCTCGCAGCCCAACGTTACCTTCAGTTGTGGTCTGCTAGTCCACGAATGTCAGGATGGTGCACAGTAGAACTGGGATGAGTATAGCCAACACTGTCCGCCAAGAGCTGGGTTGCATGGGGTTGATGAACCACCCACTGCACACACATCAGCAATCAGCTTCCAGCCCAGCCAGTCATCCTTAATCCAGGAGAGCATCCTTCCTCGCAGCCCAACGTTACCTTCAGTTGTGGTCTGCTAGTCCACGAATGTCAGGATGGTGCACAGTAGAACTGGGATGAGTATAGCCAACACTGTCCGCCAAGAGCTGGGTTGCATGGGGTTGATGAACCACCCACTGCACACACATCAGCAATCAGCTTCCAGCCCAGCCACCTCACTGGCTTTGCCCTTCCACTCCATCCCTGTGTATCTCCCAGCCCTGGCTTCATGTCCCACTTTCTCCTGGG
>NW_010428370.1:8584-21477 GCF_000710305.1 Buceros rhinoceros silvestris | reverse complement strand
TTCCTCCAGGGCTGAAACAGTGGGTTTTTTCTATGGCAGCTCCTCATCTGAATCCACTTTCCTCTTGAACACATAATGCACAGAAGGTGAAAAAAACCCCAAACCTTTAGAAGATCTGATTTCCCATTGCGGGGGGGAATCAGAACATCACCCTGGGGCAGGCCGTGAGGCAGGCAGGAAATGCCGCGATTGGTTTGCACTCATGGAAGTGAGTGAGGGACATCCAAGCTGATGGTGAGTTGGCCCTCAAGGTCAATGTTTCTCAGCTTAACCAAGAGGTGGCAAATACTGCTTAGTGTTCCAGGAAAGTAATTTTGGGAAATGAGTGTGGAGACTGCTACTGGCCACGATCTTCTGCCCGCTCTGGTTGGGAAGTAACAACTGGTTTTAAACTTCTACAGCAATTGTAACAGGACAAAGGTGCAGAAGAGGATGCAGCACCAGAAGCGCACATTAGGCATGTAGGGGGCATTGCATCCACAGGCAGGTTCTTGAACTCTCTGTGCAAATACCGACATTCATGGATAACACAAAGGTAGTACATGTGCAGCTAGGAAACCTTGGATAACCAGGGGGTTTTGTGGGTCTCAGTCCAAGATCCAGGACCTTGTGACTGCTGCTGCTGATGGAGATTTATATTTAATGAACAGCAGCAGCCAAACAAGTGACAGCATTGAACTACACAGAGGAGGGCGGAGAGATGAGATGTGATGGGACACCATACCACGGCCCCATGGCATGTCCTCTGCTTGAATGGAAGGTAACTGTGGCTGAAGAAGACACAGAGGGGAAGGAAATGCTGGGAATTCTTGGGGATAGAGAAAGAAGGAAGCATTGGGGAAGAAGGGCTAAGACAACCATGACAGGAAAGGAGGAGAGATGAACTGTCCCTTCCCAGTGAAGGGCTCGCAGAACCTGGCCAAGAGGGGTGAAGATGTCCATAAGAGCCTCCCATCCTATGCCTGGGCTCTGCTTCCAGCCACAACAGCCTGAGAGGCTGCTCGACATGTGAATTTATGCGTGTACCTACAGACAGCACTTAATAAGCAAGACCTGGAGTTATTAAAAACCAATTAAGGAAGCCAGCTACTACTTTCAAGCATGAACTTGAGTCCTCCAACTTTTGCAATAATCAAACCACCCACTTATCCTTGCTCCTAGTCAGAAATATTGTCCTGCAACAGGCTTGAGGAGGACATTTATTACCTATGGTGGTGTGGACAAGGTGGACTGGACAAGGTGGAGTCTCCTTCCCAGGACCAAGCAGGTTAAAACCACACATTGGATTTAAGGAATGACTTTTCAGAGCAGCACTAGCACAGTTTGAAGCCTGTCATCACCTGAAGGACTCTGACTTTTTGCACCAAATACCCCTGGAGCCCATGGCCATGGCAGGAGGAAGCAGTGGCTTGAGGCACTTACTGTCACTGTGATGTTTTCCCAGGGGATGCCTGACACATTGATCTTGTTGCTCTCCCAGAAATGCAGGGCTCTGTTGCTGGGATGGGTCGGTGCCTCACAGCTGGGAGGAGAGAAGCTGAGACAGGGTTAAGGGAAGGGTGATGGAGGTGCAGACCTGACCTCCTGCCAAGGGGCTGTAGTATTAGGAGTTAAAAAAAAAAAAAACACACTAGTAGACAGCGGTGAAGTCAAGCTTGCTGTGCAGGGTAGGTCTCCTGAAGCTTCTCTAGCTGCTCCTCAGCTTCTATAGAGCCTCACAGATGAGGATGATGCAGACAAGGGAAGGCAAAGGCTTCTTTGGTGAAGCAGGTGATGTAGCACACCAGACAGCTGGCGTCGGTGGCCACGAGCACTACACGGAGGGTGGTGTCCACAGCCCAATGCACGTCCACAGCGAGAGATAGGAGAGCATGTCCTCCCTGGGAAACCACAGTGAAATGAAGGGTGGAAAGGCCAGCAAGAGGCTCCAAGCCATGCCTTCCTTTGGGGAAAACTGGGAGCAATTTAGGAGTGTGTCAAGGCTGCAGGTGGTAAATGCAGTTCCCATATACTACTACTGATAGCCTGGGGGCTGTGGTCCAGGGTGTGGACCTGCAGAAGGAGAGTCCAATTATTTCATTATCATTATTTAACAATCATCTTGTGTTAACACCTTGGAGGCTCATTGGGGTCAGGTGCCTGCTGTGGAAGGTGTTCTCCCACATCACCCTGATGTCCTAACACTGTAACCGGCTGGTTTTGTGCTCAGTCACCTGCTACCAGCAAGTTGGGGCTTAATAATGAATTTAATTGCAATAAGGGTGGTTCATTTCACATCAAAATCATCACCACAAAGGGACTGTCATCAAAAATACCCATTTCACATGCAAAGCTTGTGTTTTTTCAACATAATTTTCACAACTCAAAATATTGCAGCAGAAAACTATTTGGATAGTCTGTTTTCTTTGGAATGCTTCCTCCCACTGACCTTGTTCCCTTGGGGTGCCAAACGGGTAAATGCAATTTGATGTTTTGTTCTTTTTTAAAAAATTTGTGCATCTTGTTTGGACCTTGTTGGGATGGGAACTTCTTTCATGCCTGGAGGAGGACAGCTGGAGCCAGGTGGACAAATGCCACAATGCGCTGGTGAAGGATGCTGTCCTATGAGCACGTTGGGTGACAAAGCCCCACTAGGAATTTTCTTCATGAAATGCAGCTCTGCCTGGGGGTGACAAGTGATTTTTCAGACATCTACCCCAAAAACAAAGCCCACAGCACTCTGCAGCAAACTCTGTGGCCAAGTTGACAAGAGCAAATCTCGCCTGAAAGGCCTGATAGGCCTCAAAGCTACAAGTGTCTCACGTCCCTGTGAGATGCCGGAGAATCCTGCAGAACAAGCCACGGGCAGCTGAATTCAGAGCAGAAGTGGACAAGCCATACGTAACTTAGTGTGGTCAGATTCCCTTTTCTGTGGGGTGGTAGCCAAACTCTTGGCAGGCTGAGATAGCAGCCATCCTCCCTGCAAGGTGTCCTGAGCTTTGCACAGTGTCGTGTTTTCTGAACCGAGGCTTCAGACACGGAGCTTTTTACTAGTCACTTGCTGAGGAACATCCGCTCCACCTTTTGCTCTGGCACATGCCAGGATTTGTGCTCCAGGCAAGAAGGCGACGTTCTCTGACAAGAGCTGAACAGATTTTTAAATCTGACTTGCAAAATGGGGGAAAAGCCACATTCACCTCCCTGGGGCAGACTCCCTACAGTCAGGAAGTCTTCAGCCGGCAAGGAGAGGCCCTGCTCAAAGATTTCATCCCGGCATGGTTTCCTGGTCCACCTGCAGCCTGAGGTGATACCATAGGAACAGGAGATGCTTATGGCCGCTCTCTTAAGGCTTGGACTTACTTTGTGACCAAGAGTTATACCTGACATTTCAGAGCCAAGGAGTGCTCACGTACATGGGGCTCCATGCTGTGCAGAGTCCACTCGGAAGAAGCCAGCTCCACGTTTCTTTTTTCCCAGCTTTCTTCTCGCAGGTATCGTCTGTTTAAAACAAAACCAAATCACTCTTCATCTCTCTGTCATCTAGGCCAACAAAACGAGAGCTGCTGAAGGACCACAGGAAGATGAACGGCAGGACAGTCAAATGTCAGAGGATCCTCACAGCAGCTGCCTCAAGGCATTGGGTGGAAAAACCCAAACCCTAAACTGACAAACACAGTGAGAACTGTGAGCTAACAGTCAGCAACGAGACCAACCATTCCCACAGAGACTGCCACAAAAGCGTAAGCTCCTTGCTTAGCAGAGGTCAGAAAAACCCAACTCACATGTTACCAGAGGAGGAACAGGAAAACCGAGCAAAGAACCATCATGCCATAATCCTTCCATGTGCCTTAATCCTGCCTACTGGGTGCACCTCCAGAAGAACAAATACAAGAGGTTTTGGGCTAGTCTCTCTGGTGGAGGAAGTTCCCAGGCCACCGGCTGCAGGAAGAATATTCTTGAGAAAAAAAAGCCCAACTTATTTGATGCAGACCAGTTCTTACACCCTTTCCCAGGCTTCTGCTGTTAACTGTTCAGGAGAGCGCTGGGCTCCAGCACCACCTGGTTTGCCTCGGTGGGGCTGCTCTCCTGCGCTTGCTCTACAAAGCTGCTGCATTAAGGGTTTTTACTACTTCTGCATCAGCGGCAAAAAGCACCTGAGGCGCTGGCTTGTACAACGTGAAAAGCTGTACCCGCTACATCTGAGGTGTGTGCTAGGCCAGCTGACACACCTGGAAGAGCTTGGCACGAGACATCTGTCTTTCCTGAGAGCGTCAGATAACACACAGTGAGGACACGAGGGAGCCTGCTGTGGTGAGCCGGAGGGAAATACGGTGGCTTTGCTGAATAGAAGGGAAGAGGTGTAGACAGACTCACTACTGTAGAAAGGATAAACATCACAAGTGCAGGATGGAAAAGGATAAAAGAGAGAAGCAATAGAGAGTGGAAGTGTCTCTGTGGCTGATCACACATAAGAGTGTGTATGCCTGAGGATGCCAACAATACTGAGTTGCAGTCTGAAAGTTTTTCAAGAAGAGGGAGTTAAAGAGCTCTTGGAAGACTCCAATTCTTTCACAGTCAGGTTAGTATTTTGAAACATTGCCTTGAAATTCTTCCCTCTGGTCAATAGCTCAGTTTTACTGACTCCTAACACCGTCAGTACGGGTGTGCCACAGGACTATCACGTATTGGACAGCACCGCTTTGTCTGTGCCTATGGTGGAAAGGTGGCAGAATCTAGGCGTGCAAGACCCTGGGTGGAAGGCACAATGTGAGACTAAATAAGTAGTTAGTATCAAACAACTCGCAGCAGCGATTCAAAGATTTGTTTCCTCTCTACAAGACATGCAAAAACTTGCAGTCGTGTTACAAGAACAAAATCCCCAAACCTTCCCATAACTCACAACCAAAAAGCATTGACTGAGCAGTTACTTACAACAAAGTTTCACAAATCTTGTCCCCTTTTTGGCCCATGGAGTCAAAGTATTTGATGGTCTTCCTTCTGATATCTATGACCTGTTATTAAAAGGTGACGGTAACTGTTACACAAAGCACAACCTTGTGTTGCACATGCAACAAAACCTAATTGACTTGGTCTTGTTGGCTTTTTCTTCCCAACTCAATTGTAAAAGAAAAGGCAGTTTGACTCACCACTAGTGCCCAGTGTACTCTCAAGTGAATGGGCACTAAGATGAGGTCCTGCTGGAAGAGATCCACACCTCTAGTCCACCTTCTTACTGCTTCGTAGCCTCCGGAAATTAGTTTGGGATAAAAGAAAGTACTAAAAGCATGGACTGCTGGATATCCTTCCTCTTTACTTCTTTCCACCAGAAGAGTCATGTAGAAATTAATGACCTGTGCCACAAAGAGTAAACCTGAGATGTAAAAATCAGGCACTTGCTTCCTGAAAGAAAACTACAGCAACAAGTCTCTGCTGGCCACCCTTAAGGACGCAGCCGAGAGAACTCCAGTCTTGGCTGCCAGCATCTGCCCTGACAGTTCTCACGTGGTTACTTCTGCTCTTTGATCAAAACACCCGCCACCCACTCCAGTAAGCCAGACTCACTCCTGGAAGCTGCCGAATACAAGAAGGAGAGGAACTTCCACACACAGCAGACCCTGAAGTACCTCAAACGAGAACCGTACAGACATTTCTAGGCTCTGCAGTGGAGGTCATCCAATAACTGGGAGAAGACCTGTGTACGCAGGGAAGGGGTAATTCTCAGTGAATGCTAAATTAGAACATCACTGTGTGTAGCGGGTTTTACCTCGTCATTTAGCCAGCAAAGGTTCCTTAGCGTCTGGATGTCCTCGCGAGTGACCTTTAGTTTGAAGGCACTGCTCATGACCTCCTCTGGCTCACCGCTGCCAAATGCGGCACTCACCTCCCTCTCCATGGCCTGGAACAAACAATTAAACAGAGAAGGACTTGTGAATCAGCACATGGAGCGCACTAACCTGTGGGCAGCTTTCAGCTGAAACAAGGCCTAGCAATCGCGCTCCAGCAACAGAGCCCCTGGCTTTGCCAGGCTTTTGCCAAGGCAGCAAGAGCACTTTTTTGCAGGTTGGTCTGTTTCAGCATCCTGACTTTGAAACTTAGAGCCCCGGTTTGCTTCAATTTGTTTTCACAAAGGAACGGGATCTAAACCATATGGACTAGCAAACACACTAAAGCAGCTGGAAAATGAGCAAAAGTGCAGTAAACACCTTTCCCACAGGGTGCTGCAGCCCTCACAATACTGGGGCTGAAGCCAACCACAGCTGACGCTCTCCACACCAAGGCAACTAAGTCAGGAGCCTGAGAGAATTGGAAGGCAGGGTACTTCAGAGGGAACTGAAGTAACAGCAAAGGGGAGAACTGAGGCAGCTACACTGGAGTCAGGGAATCAGTAGTCCAGGTTGTGCATGCAACTGGTTGTTGTATGGATGTTTCCATCTAAGCCTACTTAAGGAATGCAAGGAAACCCACTAGGCCTGTTAGTAAAAAAACTCTGATCTCCTTCTTGGTTGAATCAGGGCTCGCAAGAGAAGAAAAACCCCTGGTCTTCCTTGTACTGAGCATCACTCTGCAGACTGGCAACTCTGGATTTGCTCGCCCTTTCCAAGTCAGTCCTCGATGGGCAAAAAGGAGGTGCTCAATGAGATCAGCCCGGCTGCAGCTCTGAAGAGGAAAAGCAGCCAACATCCATACAGGCAGGGAAACCTGGACTCCCACTCCTTGTTGAATAGTGGAACGAAGTTCACTCCTGTGACCCCTGTTACATGCAGTGCAACCATGCCCAGCACACATACATGACTCTGCGAGATCCTGAGGATGCACATGAGGTGCTCAGGTCCCTCACAAAAAATAGAACACTGCAGATCAGCAAAAGCTTATTTTGCAGGTTCTGTCACCACAGTAGGACAGGTTAAGGAGCAGAGTCAATTCAACTGTAGGAATCCAGTTAGCACTGCTCTGGGAGAATGTTGTTGAACCCAGACTGATTTTTGTCCTGCTCACAGAAGCTCCACAAACCCTTAGCTTAGCACAACTACAGAGTGTGTGTAGCACAATAAATCCTTCAAACCAGCTTTATTATTGACCCTGGCACTATGAAGTCACAGCTGCAGACTTTCGGTAACATGTTAAATGCAAGTCCTTCAGCTTTCTAAAAGCCTTCAGGACCACCTATAACAAATGACGTTCCTTACAGCTGTTTCACAACCTTCTGTTTTCTGCAACAGACTGTCAGCTCTGGTACCTCTGTGAGCAGAGAAAAGTGTTCTGCTGGTTTTTCCAGTCTTGGGAATTTCTTTTCTTCTGCGTCAAGGGTAGGCGATTTTCTGGACAGAACAGGTGCCAGATGTAACTGGAAGAACACTTCTTCTGAGAGTTCCGCTCCATACTGTCTCTGTTAGACAAAAGGACGTGAAGCTAGTGAGCAAGCACAGATTTGTTTGCTAGGGAATAGTGCAGAAAATCTTGCTCATGTAGCAAACTGAAAGGGCTTGTGTACACACATGCAACCAGCAAACTCCAAAGTTACTTTTCACTGGTGACACTGTTCCAAGGGTGCCCCCATGCAGTGCTGTGCTCAAAACTGAACGGAAGCAGGAGAGGCAGATAGTTCGGCTTGGACTGGCCTCAAGAATGCCAAAGCCTCCACATGGAAGTACTAAGTTGAGGTTGAGATTAATATTTCTGATTTCCATGATGAAAACTTCATTTTTAATCTAAGTCCTGACCAGAGATGAAAGTCAAAGATATGTACTTCCTATCTCACAAAAAAAGAGAAGACTAAAGATACCACAGCCCAGCTTTGCAGGTCAACTCAGTCTGTGTGCTAAAGACTTCAAAGCTATACCCAACATATTAAAGGGCAAGAATACAAATAGTAGAGTGTAGGGTGCAGAAACAAAGTTAATGGCAGTGGGAAACACTTTGTGATAGTGCTACTTATCAAATAATGTTCCTGCTCTCCCTGAGTAAAACAGCTGGGACAAATACAGTCCTTTCTCAACAATATAGGTAAGAGAAGAGTGCAAATATTTCTGGTCACAAACAGCAGTATTTTCCAAAGAACTGAAATAATGAATAACACAAGCTTACCCCTGCAATGGCTTGTTTCACTGGTCTTCCCTGTTTGTGAGAGTTTTCTGTTGCTGTGTAGTACCTGTGAGGAGAAAGACAAGAGCAGTGAGCTGTATATCATCACCGTCCCATGTAATTCTCAAGAATTCACTTTCTGGATAAGAAAAGTTTCCTCGAGGCCGAATCTGACTAGAGCCTCAGTTTCACACATGAACATGTGACAACAGCATCTCAGCTTCCAGCATCATTATTTCACAGCAGCAAGACTGGGATGGAATGAAGAACAGCATGGAAGACATGCAAACTGTCTTCCATCTCCATATGCAAGACTCCTTTTGTGTCTCGTTATTGGTTTCATTATTCAGAAAATGAGCAATCAACCAGCACTTTCTATGTCAAGTGCTTTACGATCTACTGGTGGTTAACGCTGCCTGCTAGGTGTTATATTGCAAGGAAGAAAGTGAACATAGGCAACTATATTCGCATCCAAATACAGTTGGGTTATGGACACCAAGACCAGCACATTGAATTAAAAATGGCGCAGCTATGGGATGTCTGTTTGCCTTCTATTGGCTAGTCAAGAGAGTGACTATCCCCACTTGGAGACGATTATCATTAAAACCACACAGACTCTGCAGAGCAAGCAAATACACAGACATTAAAGGTGTTCTTATATATGTCCCTTCTTCAAAACGAAGAATTCGCATTGTCACCAAAGATCTGTTTTTCAGGAGGGAGACCTACAACAGACTCTCATGGCGTCCTACACTTTTTGTGCTTTAAAGCCTTCCAGTCCAGCACGGTAAGAGTAGATATCACAAGCCTTGTCAATTTACTTCACTTAGTAGCTAAATCTGCAAAAAGAGTCAAGACATTGCTCCTTTTACCTCTCATACTCTATCAGTTACTTTATTTCCTTCTCTCCCCTCGAGCATAGGGCAACTGGTGAGAACAGAAGCACAGGAACAGTGCTGCAATGCTAACTATAGTGCTAGAGTTTAAAGCAGGGAGAAGAATAGGGACAGAATTATCTAAAAACCAGGACTGCCACAAGTGAATCTCTCTCTGCTCCCATCTATGCTTTCTCCTCTCATTTAAGGCCAGGTCACAGCAGAAAGACACATGCATTGGACTGCCGTACAAGAATCCCTCCCTGTAGCTGCACCCTTCCCTCCCTACCCACTTCCCTCCACACCACAACGCCATCTGAACTCACAGTCCTGCCAGACAGCCAATACAAGAGCCCACTGGCCTCTGAAGCATGCAAACAACCCAACTGCATGCTTCCTTTTTGGTCTCATATTCAAAGCCAAGGCACCTGAAGTCACAAAAACGGGCTCAGTCCCACCACGCTTTACAAGCCCTCTCTCTAACCCTTACGCTTAGGATCCTAGTTTCAAAGTGAAAGAAATGAAACGTCAGCTCATTAATGGTTTGGCAGAAAGACACTCACATGCCATAAATGGATTCTGCAAATCCAAGGATGACCTGGTACAGCCACCACTCTCGGCCTCACTGGCGTTCTTCCCACAACAAACCCAGGAAACACACCGTTTGTCACACAGAGCAGCTCTAGCATGGGGGCTGCACTTGAGGTGCAACTGGCTCGCG
The DNA here is from genome assembly GCF_000710305.1 of Buceros rhinoceros silvestris. Lineage (NCBI taxonomy): Eukaryota > Metazoa > Chordata > Aves > Bucerotiformes > Bucerotidae > Buceros > Buceros rhinoceros. The sequence continues at coordinate 11,820 of NW_010428370.1, read as the reverse complement.
AGCAGTGCCAGAGCCACAACCTAGCGACTCTACTTCCACAGCATGGAGGCAATGGATATCATTTGTCTTTTTCTGGACACTACGGGAGGCTGAAAAGAGACAGGCACACCCAGCTAAAGGAAACAAGAACCACGATTAGAAGAGACTCTACCTGATCACATCACTCCTCTGTGACCACGGTGGGCTGCAAACATCTCCACACTTCATACCTGCACAGAAAAGCAGTAATACAAAACCAAGAAGTCAGCTTCCAATTACCATCAGGTGGATGGAGCTCTCTGTTTCTGGGTGACAAATACACAAACCACTTTTAATGACAACTGTACGGTCAGGAAGTTTGAACTCTGGAAAACAGTTTTGAGTATCACATGTGAGTATATGAGAGCTGAAGGAGGGCATTTACTAGGTTTTAAATCCTAGACCTCACTCTTGGCTAAACAGGTGATTTTTGCAAAACCAGATGCCCCTCCAGGTTCAAAAAAATAGCTTGAGATTCTCCATGACAAAGGAATCTGCCCAAATTCTAGCACCTGCTTCGAAATAATTTCAAAACCCACAGGCATCTAAGGGTACACAGTAAGGTATCACCCTCCCCTGGTACAAACAGCCAGATACTAGGATGTTCCCCTGTAGAGCGCAGAGTTGTGTCTGCAGCTACAAAAATCACTCGTACAGTAATGTCTCAAGTACAATTTTGAACAAACTTTTTCACTTTAACAAAAACTTTACAAAGCCATTTTAGCCCATAACTCTCCATGGGTCTGGGAGGGGAAGTCCCCCCTCTTTTCCCCTTTCTTTCCAGAGGGATCTCATTTTATTCTAAGAGCTATACTAGCATAAACACGTTGACTGATTTAGATTTCCTTATAAATAAACACGGATTAATGATGCACTAGCACTAACCAATCTTTTTAACATAATCTATACCTTTGAGACTTAAGGAAATGCTCCGTTTTGATTTGAAGTCTACCTACAAAGTGGAACAGATATGAATCATGGGGATACTCACTGGTCTTTAGTGTCATACGTGGGCAGACATCTCTTCCATGTTTTTGTTCTTCCAGGTGACTCACAGTCATCACTGGTTCCTTGGAGCAGGCTTGCACACTTTGATGCAGAAAAAAATACCAGAGAAGAATCACAATTGTTCTATGTACAGTATTTGTTATCAGTGCACAACAATTCACTAGAATGGATACAGTTTATTCGTACGTGACTGTCTACCTTAGAGTTGGAAGCCACAGTAAAGCAACAGAAATATGTGAAGCAAAATTAGGTTGTTTAATCCCTTCATAGGAACACCCTGTCTCCCACACTGGTTTTATGGCAAAGTGCAAAGGGCATTTCCAGGAGGAGGCAGTTTACATTTGGAAGTTCAGCTACTTTCAACTCTGGCATACTGAAGATACAGGAGTCAAATTTTCTGTCTCTTCAGAACAGACTGATCAATCACATAATTTGTTTCCTTTACCTTTTCAGCAGCAAGTCTGTGGCTTTTTTGGTTTTTCTTTAAAAAGAAAAGAGTACTTTTTGCAAATTCTACAGGTATCTGGATTAACCTGAGGAGGCCGCTATTTTATGGAACAAAACCACATTCATGACAACCATCCCTGACCAATTCTTTTCAGTCCATTTATTCTGTTCTGAAATTACGCGTTTACATGTTTTCTAGCTACGAACCACTGAGCAAGGATTGGGATTTTTGTAACCCTTGGTAATGACCCATTTCACAACATTTAAGGGAAACTGCAAGAAAGAGTGGCATTTTCTACTGTTACTGTGTAGAAAGGCGTGCTGGGACTTCAGCATCATCTTGGCACAGCTATTTTACTGCAATCAGAAAGAAAAACTCATCCACATCAACAAAGAAATCTTCACCTCGAGAACATACATTCAGAGACTGTTCATGCTTCATTGCAGGGAGCTGAAGGGGAGTGTTGGACTTCTAACCTTTAGTTGGCCCCAACGCCTGCCATGGGACACTGTCCAGAACCCTGAGACTACGAAAAATTAATTCTCCTCCACTTCCATGGACAACAGCTACAAAGTTAACACCAAAGAGTTGATGGTCATTTTTCTTGTAATTACTTGCGGAAGCTTGTCGGCCGTGGATTAGGGTGGCTTCCAGGATATTTTGCCTTTACCAGTTGCAAGAGCTGTTTATATTTCTCCTTTTCTCCTCGCTGAACATCCTGGCAGAATGGAGGGAATAAACAAACATTAGAACCACTGCATATAAAGCAAATGTTTGTAATCTGAACATAGTGTGAGCACAGGCTGTTTCCTGAATACTGGCACATTACTCAACTTTACTTTAGCAGGAATTCCCACACCTTTATTTGGTGTTAGCCGTGCCCTAAGAACTTGTGTCCCATTATAAACCTCTAAATTCCTTCTGTAACTGTTTCCTGAAATGGGGGCCTCTTCTCTTCAACCGTGCTCTGTACTTCCTGCATAATAATTCAGGCTAACGTGCATTCCTGTCACATACATAAAGATTGGGTGCTAGAAGTCTCCTTGGTGTCTTCATCATACCCCACATCTTGCCAGGGCCTGCTTCTCCAGTACTTCAGTGTAAGTTCTGATCCTACATAAGCTAGGTTTATCAGGAATTTTCCAACAGTTGCTTTCAGATACTGGAAGGAAAGGACAGCGAAAGTCCTCTCAGTCCTGAAAGGAAGGATTAGCAGCAACTGAGTGGGTTTTATCTACATTATCCTTTTCAAGTTGCTATATGAAGATCACAGTTGAGATAGGTTAAGGACAAAATAGTGAAAATATTCTGTAACAAACACACACTAAATAAGGCAGTATGGTTCGGCTTACAAGTGAAACTGGCTGGAAGGTCCTCCCCCAGTACACCATTTCCATGAAAATGGTTTAAAATTCAGACTTTTGGCAACACAGCACTGCTCTGTTTCAAGACTTGATAAATGCAAAGGCAAATAAAATGCTACACATTGATCTTCCAGAAGCATTCCTTCAACATCATTAACTACACCCCATGCTGTTACAAACTGCCACTTCAGTGTTTACATACAGCTTTGTTGTAACTGCCAAGCTGTTTCATTTCAAAAGTCACCGTTCTCTCCCCATGTACCTCTTCAGCAGTACAGAAAAGCCTCCCCATTTTGCTGACTTCTGAAGTCGTGGACTCCTGCACAGCGCGCTCCTTAATGGGTGGCCTCAGTGTTAAGACGCCATCTGCAACAGGTTTGATGTGGTGTTTGCCATTC
>NW_010428370.1:489-8504 GCF_000710305.1 Buceros rhinoceros silvestris | reverse complement strand
TTCCTGCTTGTGCTAAAATCATCAATGGGGAAAGAAATAGTATCAAGAGAACATTCAAATATGCACTTCCTGATTCAAGCTCCAACAACAAATTTTTTTGTAAAGCACACACATTGATGATGATGGAGACAGACACAAGATGTTCATGACTCGCAGCTGAGGACCTGCTATCTTCAGCTGGTTAATGGGAAAGGACAGAGAAGTAAAAACAAAAATCAGAACAACTGCCTCCACTGTTGCTTCATCTGCACATCACAGCTGCACTCAGAGGCACATGTTCTGTCCATGGCAGACCAAGCCCTGAGTCAATACAGAACACTAAAGAACCAAGCAGGTGTGTTATACATACCACCTAGCCCTCAGCTCTTCTAAAAGCATTGGCACCAAGGTGTAGCTGCTGCTTTCCTCACAAATCATACTGGCAGAGCCCTACAGAGATCATCTAGACTCAAGCAGTGTCACCCACAGAAGGTTGCCCTGTCCATTCGGGTTTTCAAACATCTCCAAGGACAGAGACAATCTCTCTAGGCAAATTGTGGTGGTACCTGACCACCCTCACAATAAAAAAAGTAAAAAAGTTTCCTTATGTTCAGGTTCAATTTTCTGGGTTTTGATTTACGCCTGTTGCCTCTTGGCCTAGACAGTGGGAGCCCAGCTCCCTCCTCTTCATTCCCTCCCTTCAGATGAGACTCCGCTAAGCTTCTCCAGGCTGAACAGTCTGAGCTCTCTCAGCCTCTCCTCTCATGAAAGATGCTTCACTCCCTTAGTCATCTTTGTGGCTCTTTGCTGGACTTGCTCCAGTAAGCCCACATCTTCCTTGTGCGGGGCAGCCCAGCACTGTACACAGTACTCCAAAGATAGCCTTGAGTAGAGTGGAAGGATGACTGCCCTCAACCAGCTGGCAACACTCTTCCCAGTGCAGTCCAGGATGTCGTTAGCCTATGCCATAAGGATGTATCACTGTTTCACGGTCACCCTGTACTCCATCAGGACCTCCTTCTCTGCAGAGCTGCTTTCCAGCTGATTAGCCCCTAGCATGTACTACCACAAGGAGTTGTGCCTCACCAGATGCCGGGCATCGCATTTCTGCTTGTTGAATTTCATGAACTCTCTGTTCAGTTCTCCAGCCCATCCAGGTCCCCCTGGATCACCCAGCGGGTGCATCAGCCACTCCTCCCAGTTTTGTATCACCTGTAAACTTGCTGAGGATGCACTTTGTCCCACCACCCAGGTCATTAATGAAGATGTAAAAGTGCTGGCCCCAGTACCGATCCCCTGGGTACACCACTAGTGACTGGCTTTCAACCAGCCTTTGCAATTTTGTCGCCACAGCACCTCCAGGATGCAGTATGCATGAAACTAGCAATCCAGTTTGGAGATCAGAAGGCAAATAGTACTATCAAATCACGTCATGACCCATTCCCTCCTCCTTCCAGCTATTTATGACTCTGAGCTAAGTGTACAAACAGTGCCTCAGCATCCCCTAAACAATAATTCAAAACAAATGCAATGTAAAGGTTAGTCCTTTTATCAAATCAGGAACATTCAATGCCAAACATCATGGAGATTTTTTTGAGAAAAGATTGTTAGGGTTTTTTAATAACAACTTATTACATCAAATTAACTATTTAGGACCTTTTTACAAGCATTCCTGGTCTCAGCCTCTTCTCAAGTTCAACACTTGCTCTTTCCACAGACCTTAATCTAATATTCTATGTCTATGAAGTATCTGGATTTAAAGAAAAGGTTTAAAGCTGGTTGAAGCAAAGAAAAAACCAAACCCACAACTACCTAGTATAGCAGCCTGAAGGAGTTCCAGAATGCCTTGGAAAAACATACATGGACACAAGACTGATGTTAGGCAACACAGAAGCAGCTGAAGAATGAAAGTGAAAGGCAGGAACCATTCAGAGAATAAATAAAAAACAAGGATTTTTACCTCAGACATCTAATTGCCTTATGAGAAAGGGATAGTGTTTCCTTATTCAAGCAAGTATTGGTTCCACAAGGCATTTTATCTGCAAGAGAAGAGCATAAGCCAGTGACTATAAAAGGAACTGAAGAGTTTTATGAGTTTACAGTAAAGAGCTTCACCAAAGATAAATTATTTTCATCTTCTCTCTTACACCATAATATTATTTGTGTTACGTTACTTCAGGATATTTACAGATTTTCATACTGGCAACTACAGAAAGTTGTGCACGCGAGGTATGGGCAGCCAAGATCTACTGCCTAAAATTAGTGTTTAAAACAATTTACTTCTGACGAACTAACAGTGGACATATCAGAACAGAAGGACTGGATCCAAGGTACCTCTTGTTCTGAGATTTCAAGACAAATGTCTTGGGTCCAACCCAGAAGCAATGTCAGGGTGCAGGGGGGAAACAGAGCTCACATCGAGTATTCCCAGATGCTACCTAGACATTATGCTTGCAATAATCCGTCCATAAGCCCGGGGCAGAGCTGCACACTACACAAGGTAGGGTACTAAAAAAAGAAACGAGTTAATACCTTGATGTCAGCCTTACCAAGTTGTAGCATTTCTATTTCTAGGGTAGAACCTGTTGGTCTTTCAGATGAAGCGTCAGAAGTAGTGGACTGAATCTTAAATAAAAACAAAAAAGCACCAACGTATTATCTGAATGTGAATCCAAGCAAACATAAACATCCTGAAGCTCTAATCAGTTCTATTATGACTTGGGGATCACGAGTGGCCGGTTTGGATTGCAGCAGAATGTAAATCTTTGCAGGATATCTGAAAAGCACGTTTTATTTTTCAAATACAGGCTTTTGGCGCAATGATTAAAGCAACAGAAGCTTACCACTCAGTTCTCCTTAGTCAGCTCCTAAACATTCCACAGTGCAATAGTTTAGCCCTTGAAAAACATATTTTGTACAAATAAGAGTTAATGACTCTCTCAGGAACAAATAATTAGAGCGCGACAGTTTCTTACTTCTCTTATCCTCTGGGGCAGTAAGAAAAATAACGCTGCACCTTTGAACCAAACTAGGAAGTCAAGCAGTTTGAGAGTTGTTTTTACAGAACCAAAGTCCTACAGGAATCATATTCTGGACGGGTGAACAATAAACCTGGCAGAAAGAGGTTTATCCAGAGAAAGTATGCAGTTTTTCTTGTAAGGTAATGTATTTGAATGTATTTTGACTCCTTAAGTACAAGCTTGAGAAAAAGAGTAACAGTTTACAAACATTGTTCACAACCATAAACTTGAACAATTGTAAAGTATCTAGAAGACAACAAACACTTTGCTCCCTCCTCAGCGGCAAGTGCTACGGCAGAGTACACAACCTTCAGTAAGGCAAACCCAGCACACAAAAGCTTCCTGCTATAAATGGAAAAGAACCAGCTCCTGCTGTACAGGCCCAAAGCAGCCCCAACTCCAAGGTGCCTTCAGGAGAGCCACTTCCTCTTCCTCCTTGAACAGATTCTACCCACTCTCAAAAGCTTTGCTAACCTCTTCCGCAGAATCTGTGGTTGGAGCAGCATAGCATCTCCTTGTTGTGTTGGCTGGCAACTTCACCACAGCAGAAACTCCTGGAACTTTGTCTTTATGCTCAGAGATGGCATCATCTGAAAAACAAAGGCAGGACATAGAAGAACATGATTTAAAAGTGGATGAGGATTTCCATTTGCATTAAAGCCCATCTCCTTAGTCTCACCTAAAGCAGCGTAACTCACTTCCAGTCACACAGTCCTGCCAGCAGCACTTGGTGGTGATTTTTCTATCGAGCTCTGTGAGCAGTCCTTCCAAGCCAGAGCTCAAAGACTAACCCATGAGTCTGCCAGCTAGATCTGTAGAGCACCCTGCTTTGGGGAACATTCCCCATTTCTGGAGAAGCAGCATTTATCCTCCTCATCACCTCCACACGTGCAAACTCTTGCAGTTTATTATGTGACTCTCGTGTCTAGCTGAGAGAAGCTGTTTGCTGAGGTCTAGAAACCAAAGCTACCCACGCCTGTTCTTTTCAGTATGAAAGCAGCAGAGACATGTAACCCCTCAGACAGTATTTCCAAACATCAACAGGACAGGGCTGTCTAATAAGGGATTGCGTTAAAGATTAAATCATATCAGACAATTAGCATTGGTTTAAAGAGAAAAGAGTGACGTTTTAGCAGATGAGGGCATAGCAGCAAATTTGGCCTCTTAAAAGACATGGGAATTGTTCCTACCAAGAGCTGGTCACACTGCTGAAAAGTAGGAGGGCTGGGGGAGCAAGAGGTCAATTTGACATATTTTTCAATTGTTTTATGCTCTAAAGCCCGAAAAGCACTCTAAGAGTTCAGCACCCTCTACCATTAAATAAGGGGCAGCACTGTTTGCCAAGCAGTAACTAGGAAGCTCCACATCTCCCCACAGAACTTGCGCTAGGAAATGTCATACAGCCTAAAAAGCATCATTTCTCCCTCTTGATCAGTAAAGACGGAAAAGGAGAAGTGTCCATCTCAACTGACGACCAATGCAGCTGGCATCCAGAAGCACCAACATGGCTGCAGGCAGCTGCAGCATTTTACCCTTGAACACTTTGTGGAAGGGGGATCAGAGAAAGCCTCACCCCAGAGAGCATTTCTCTACCCCGCTGTTCTCTCCATGCTCAGCCTCTGCTGTACCTCCATCCTTCTTTACTCATCCTCTGTCATTTCAAAACGAACATGCCAAAACTGTCAGATTCAGACTAAACTGACTCTTCTGTTTTCAGTTCAGCTTCCCCCTGCCACCCCAGCCACTAGCTCAGAGAAAGACCATTATTCTCTGCCTGCCATCAGTTTAAAGTTACCTTCCTCCACATTGCAGACTCTAAGTGATTTCTCATAAGACGTGGGTGTCTTGAACTGACAGAGGCACATTGTTAATAAAGAGAAGAGGGAGCACACAGCCTTGATTTAAAATGCTCTTTCTGCTGACATGTATGTGCTCACCGCCAGAGAGAGAGACCTGGGATCTCTCCTGCTAGGAGGAAAAATCTTGTGCCCTGCCACAGCCAGCACAGAGGACATCATCAACAGAGCTAGGCCCCAGGATACATCCTCAAGTCACTGGCTACACAGATGGCCGCAGGGACAGAATGGCTTGGAAAGCCACTATTTCACTATTTCAACGCTGAAGGACAAAAGCCAGAGTTTTCTAAGGTACATGACACTTAAGAGAAATCAGGTATATTCAATACTTCTGTCTTGTGCAATACCTGATTTTATCTTTTTGTGTCGAGCCTCGTCAGGATCTTCCACAGGTGGCCAGCCACTGAGGAGAGAACACACAGAACAGTGTTTTGCAACCACAGGCAAGTTTCCGACAGGCTGATTGCTCTTCACAGGGCTCACACCTCCAAGAGTAGTTTTCATACCCCAGAGATTTTTCCCCTCCAAGCACACAACCCCGCAACTGCCACTGCTGAGCATCCCTCATCAGCACACCCTACCTCTCCCAGTCAACAGACCACTCACAGAGAGCTACTTATCCCACTAAAGAGTACTAAGGCTCTTTCTCTCATTCTACTAATGCTTCCTAATGGTTTATGTTTGTCCCTATCACCACAAAATTGCTTAACTTAATAGGTAAAGGTTTCCTCTTTCCTCAAGGGAATAAGAGATTACTAAGGCGTCTCAGTTCATACGTCACTACGCTGAGTTGCAAAGTAAAGTCTGTAAGTAGGACAGGAAATAAAAGGTGGGAAAGCGATTCATGCATACGCCCACTTAAAGAACTGACTGCTGAATCAGTGCTTGTGAACTAGTTCTTGAGATAGCTGTGCCCTTTCTTACGAAGCGTCAGTCCAAGTTTATATCAGTTAATACAAGGATAAGACAAAAATTTCTACTTTGGGAACAGAGTGTGAAGGTTATTCCTTTCTTTCCCCCCCGCCATTTGCCTCCAAAAATGCCACGACAGGCAGCAAGGATTCTTTGAAGAACTCTTTGGTCTTTCTTATACAAGATAATTTCTTTTAAACTGTTATGCCCCTGAACCCTCCTGGTATCACTGCTTCTGGACTATATTCCATCTGTATCAGGAACACACAAAAAAGCTGATATCCTTAACTGCGCCTTTCACACAAGATGAAGAGTATTTGCTACTGCTACACTAGTCAAATCAGGCAGAAAAGATTGTGGGGTAGCTGTTAAATGCAGGTCTACTCCTATGTAAATGCATTCTTACTCAGCATATTTCATATTTCAGAAAGTAAAACCAAAAAAGGCAAAATATTTGCATCTTCTTACTCAATTTTTAGCAAGAGTGAACTCATTCTGAGTGGCATTTCAGTGAAAACTTTCCAGCATCAGTTCAACCTCCTTCAGGCTGTGTTCTGAGACCAGCACAGTCTTAACACCTGACTGTGGTTACAGTAACTGTGTTGGAACAGAAGTGTCTCTTTCTCGAGGTTAAGCGGAGCACTCAGCACCTGTGACAGCATTGCTTTGTCCCTTTTTACTTTACCAAGCACTTGGAGGTTTGGAATTAGATCCAATCACAAGAAAAGAGGAATTATCTCTCGGTAATAATTCAGAAACAAACTGGGAAATCTTCAGTGTTCTGAAGTAGGCACAGCCAGGGAACACGGATGGGCAAAAGGCAAGGAAAGAACGAACCTGTGCTCAGCTAGCTCTGTCTCCAGTGGGAATACACAACCCTGTGAGGAGGTTAAACTGTGTCATTGCAACAGGGGGTTTTCCAAGGGCCTGGGAGAAACAGCAAGCACGCAGGATCTTGAGTGATATTTGAAACAAGCTGAAAAAATGGGCCACAAAATAAAACCCATTTGAGACCACTCTCCATGTAAGGAGGTGATCATGTCCTCCTCCGTGCTCTAGAGGAGACGGCACCCATTTAATGCCCAGCATTTTACTTGCCTCCTTAACAACTACAGGAAAAAAATAAGCTATTAGAAAAGTTACTAGCTCCACATACACCCATATAAGCTCAGGCCTTTCCCTTTTCAAAAACTTCTCCCCCACTAGGATTGAGGACAGTTCATTAAGATTTCTAATTTAAATTTGTAAAAAATCCAAGTTTCCACAGGTTAATCCCCTCCCAAAATCACACCCTGCACTTCAGTGGTGCAGTATGAGAGTAGCCGATGCTTCTCTACTTTCCCCACCAGTTTCACCACCACTGCCCAGAATTTTTCCTCTTTCTGCCATGGGAAAAGCTCAAGTGCAGAAATAACAACCCCTCTGTGGCTTTTATTTCCTCAAAGAGACTCACACAGGGGACCTGGGAACATCTTTGCCATTTTACAGCACACCTCAGAGAGCACTGCTGGAAAGCTCATTTTCAGCAGGTCAGCTTCTGAACCCACCTAATGCAGTTTCACTTTTATTTCCTCTTAACGGCTTCACCTGTCATTCCCAGTGATCTCTTAGCAAAACTGGGTCTCCTTGTCAGACCGTGACATGACAGCCTCTACAGCAGCATCTACAAAGGCTTTAGTTCAGGACTGTGCTCTGCACAGCTGGTGGGAACAACAACTTGTGCAACAACTGATTCTTTCCAGAAGACGTTCGCTTTACTCATTCACTCTGGAACATGAGACACTAAGCAGAGCCTCCTGGAGCAACAATTTCTCCCAGAGAGACCAATAGCTCTCCCCACACACAGCATGTAATCCATACATTCCCTCACTTCAGAGGGACAAAAGCGACAGGCACCAAGATGATTCAGCCATCTGTCACCAGGAGCTCTGGGGAACCAGCAATGGTTAACGCCTGGGAAGGCATTCCCCCTTCTTCCACTCTACGTACACAGCACGTACATACCCACACCACGAATCTCCTCCAGCCCATCTATCCCTGTACATATAAATTCTGTTCTCCGCTCCTTCAACACACCCACTCCAAGTCTTCAACCCTTTTCTTCTTTTCACCCCACACAGTGCAGATGGAAAACAAACACGGGGGTGGGTTTGCCAACAGACTGATCGGGAGCATCTGTAACCAACAATCATCTCCGCATCACACACAAACACCCGCGGCCGCGGGCACAGGGTGACCCGACAGCAGC
>NW_010428370.1:0-344 GCF_000710305.1 Buceros rhinoceros silvestris | reverse complement strand
AAGGGGGCCAGCCTGCTCTATTCCACCCACTCCCGTGCCAGGGTGCAAAAGGGGGGTGGGTGGCACGGACAGATCTCTTGGGAGCCCACCGCGAGCCCAACCACCCGGTGTGGGGTTCTGAGTGGGCAGAGGGGCCGACCCCAACCCCAGGACGGGCAGCCGGAGGGAGGGGAACCCCAGGGCAAGACGCCACATTGCACCCGAGCCCACGATGCCACAGAGCGACTAACACCGCTCCCGCCCTCGGCTCAAACCGCTCCGGCCGAGGAGAGCCGGCCGAGGCGCCAGGCTCCGGGAGGGCTTCCGGCAAGCAGGCCCTGGGGTCCCGCAGGCCACACCCCGGG